>NW_020439087.1:210694-224591 GCF_000699045.2 Agrilus planipennis
TATTTTACATATTTTGGCTATAAAATGAAAGCAATCTTCGTGGCGTGGTCACATCGATATGAAAAATCTAGAATCATCGCCTAAACGTGTATTCAAAATTTAAAAATTCTAACAAAACCGTAACTATTCAAACTCCAATAAACTAAGAATTTATAAAATTCACATTAGATGATTACAGGCAAGATGCCACGACACACTCCATATTAGAGCACGAAACGAACACGCCACCCAAGTTTTTCATGACAAAATATAATGACGAAGCGGATAATTGAAACCAATCAATCACTAAACTGAAATGCATTCCACACAATAAATCAAATGAAAATCGAATAAATATTAGGGCTAAATACTTTCAGGTGTCGTTTCCATTTATGGACAGCAAAGACGGTGGAACACCGTCTCCTTGAGGACCGAACACAATTGAATGACAAGATGAAACGACAGACGAGTCGGAAGACCTATAGATGAAAATTCTTTCTATACCTAGCATAGATACATAATACATTTTATAGGTGCCTTCAGTTATACTACTGCAGTTTAATTAGTAAATTAGAAACTGATCCACCTAAATGACACCCTGTTGAAATAATTTAACGTTAGCTTTATATTTTGTTTTATTATATGACATCTACCAAGCAAATAATTGACTATGAAATTCAATAGATAACTACTACAGTTCATAAGTGTGAAAAATTAGAAAGTTTTAAAATAGTATTATAAAAAAAAATAGATGCAATAAAAGATTAGGAAAATCACAAATCAATTTGTAAATATAATTTGGTCAAAGAATTAATGATATCTTACCTTAAACTTGAATTGAATCAATTTCAATCTTTCTTATTATTTTCTATTAAAAACATTACATTCTGAAGGAATGCCAAGTACATCAAGCGTAGTGCGATAGATTTCTTAATAGTTAAATTAAGGTTTAAATACGGGACAGTGTCTGCCCTGGCGGGACGTTTAAAGTTATGCCTGAAATACGGGACTTCCCTAGAAATACTTAATCTTTAGAAGTTCGAATTTTAGGTATCCCCTCCTCAGTATTATTATTCTTATTCGCTTTAAAATAATGCTAAACTTTAAAGCATCACATCATGCTGATGAAGTGCAATATATATCAAAATTTTTATATGACTTTATCTTTACAATTTCGTCTTTTAATTGTTATAAACAAAATAGCTGCGAAATTAAAAACAAAACGTTAACTTTCCTCAGGAACTTTTTTATTTAATTCATTGAAAAATGTCCTCTTTCTAAGTATAAAAACGGCATATTTCTAACTGTTATAGCAATGAAGTTATTCCATTTGTTTATAAGCAAAAAATGAAAGCACTTGTAACAACATTTTGCAACAATTAAAATGTCTTTTTTCGTATTCTAATTAAACATCATTGTAGGAAAACACCTGCCCTTCCAAAAAAACCTACAACGTTATTGCAAAAATAACTTCTCTGAGATAAACAATTTGAATAATTCAAAAACTAATGAAAGAATCAAATTGAAATTTTAACTACTTTTTAAGCACTTTTGTAACGAAATTTTGCAACAATTAAAATGTCTTTTTTCGTATTCTAATTAAACATCATTGTAGAAAAATACCTGCCCTTCCAAAAAAACCTACAAAAGCTCTTTCTGTCCAAAGTTGTGCGTACGGTAGCACTTTTGTAACGACATTTTGCAACAATTAAAATGTCTTTTTTCTTATTCTAATTAAACATCATTGTAGAAAAACACCTGCCCTTCCAGAAAAAACCTACAAAATCTCTGTCTGTCCAAAGTTGTGCGTACTACTATATTGCAAAAATAACTTCTCTGAGATAAACAATTTCTATAATCCAAAAACTAATGAAATAATCAAATTGAAATTTTAATCACATTTTAAGTACTATTAAATCTATCTTTCCACGTAATATCAAGATATATAACAATTTGCAATAGTTATTGTTAATTTTAATGAATTATTAAGATATAATACGCAAAAATTTGCTATTTTTTTATTTTAATTGTTTATTACTTGAAAATTGCAAAGAACTTTCTACAGAAAAAGTATAGGAGTTATTCCTATAGGCCTATATTACCTAAAAAAAACGCATTGATTTGCTGGATGAGAGTGAGAGATAAGTTAGTTAGCGCCCAGAAGAAATGGAGCATCCTGTATGATTAAAAATATTTTTTGTATATGCACCATATGACCTCTTTTATGGAGACTTTTTTTATTAAATGCATAACAGTTATGGACGAAACCGTCTTAGGTGGAATACCCTGTATACTATAGACTGCTATGTAAATATTTAAACAATATTTTAGAAGCAAAGAAGCCCTCTAACCCTTCATAGTCACCACATTTCCCCTGTGGCCCTTTCAACCTACCTACTGCAAAATGAAAGTCAAAATATATGTACTGAGGAAATCACTCGTAAATAAGGAAAGAAAGTGTTGCAATGAGAAATGTATAACAACAAATCCGGAAGCTAGCCTTCAAATTCCGTCAAGTTTACTGCCTACTTTTTACAAACTTCGGATTTAAAAAGTGATTCACGTTATATAATTGGTGAGGTGATTTAAGCAATATGGTATATGTCCATTTGACGGATACCAATATGGGCACCTGAATTTCGCCGCTAATTTTCGACTTTTCCCTGTAGTTGGTATCTGGTGTTTTACTAGAACTAAATCCCCAGCCTTGAATGATTTTATTTTGGGTTTTTGTTTATAAGATCGAAGAAAAAAAAGAGTACCAAGTTCCTAAGAAAATAAATTGTTAAAGATTTTCAATAGGTATAATAGATAATGGCTTCGCCATACTAATTTCGGTGTGTTTACTATCAATTGTTTTTACACATAATTAAGAGAACTTTTGTATATACATTATTGCATAGTTAATAGTACTAGAAAACGAAATCATTATGTATACCTATTATTTTAGTTATACATGTATACATATATATTGCATAAAACTTTATCCAAAAAAGAGATTTTACTTAATCAATTTAAAAAAATTAAACAGTTTGGAATAATATTGTTTATTTACGCAAAACAAATAAATAAATGAAACATAAAATCTGACGAACAGTTGTTTGGAATATTGTAGCAGAAGAATTTATTAATACGTATCTGTTGCAGTCAAATAAGTGGTTAGTGCAGTTACCGTGAATATCCAGAACGGAAAATGAAAGGGATAGCGACTAGGATGCCCTAAAAGCTCTTTAATTAATTAATTTTAAAAAATGTTTTGACTAAATTGGACGTAATATTTATTCATCATCATAAGGTCATCAGTCCTAAGACTGGTTGNATTCAATTCATAATTTTTTCCTAAAGGCCTATTACAAATATATAAACCATGTAAGTAATTAGAAGATTTAAGATGTTGGAATAAATGACGTTGTTAACTACTACATGCGGAATGTGTTTCAACTGGCATCTCAGACACTCACTCGTAATAAAAACAAACCAAATCAAAGAACAATTGTTAATTAAAGAAAGACTCCAGGAATATCAAATATTTTCAAGCCCTTTTGATTTTATTTTAAAAGTTAATTAATTACTTTAATTCTTAAATTTTTAAAGGCAAAAAGAGGTAAAAGTACAATCAAAGATAAAATTTCATTTAATCTAAATCATTGTGGAAACAGTTTAAATTATGAATTTTAATTTTCTTTGTCGTTAGATGTTCTCAAATACCCTGTTTCTTTGCAACTTTGTTTTAAAAAAAGATACACCTTTCTAACTGATATAATATTGATATAATACTCAAATCGTAGACAAAATGTAAATTCGATAAATAATAAAGAAATAATAAGTCAACGTTTACATCATCTGGCGAACCTGCGCCGAAACCAAACGGAAATGTTTTGAAAGTTAAAAAGATATACAGGACGTAAATAGAAAATTGTTTGCACAATAGAAATTTGCATTTAAAATATCAATATTGAAAATTAGCACAATGATGAAGAACAAATTTAATAACCGGCTGGGCTATCACTAAAATTATTATTTAAATCCCTATTTCATATCTATTTGAACGCAGGCAGAGAATGCAGTTCCTAAAAATTGAAAATAAAATTTATTAGCATATTTTGAAGTTAAAAAGATATACAGGACGTAAATAGAAAATTGTCTGCACAATTAGAAATTTGCATTTAAAACATCAATATTGAAAATTACTACAATGATGAAGAACAAATTTAATAACTGGGCTATCACTAAAATTATTATTTAAATCTCTATTTCAAAACTATTTGAACGCAGGCAGAGAATGCAGTTCCTAAAAATTGAAAATAAAATCTATGAATGAATTGAAGCTTAATTAATATGTACGAATTTTAGAAAACTTCTAAAGAATTCTAAATTCAAAAACAAAGGACTTCCAATTCTTCAACTTATTAATAAAATCTCAGATCCATTTTACGGTAATTCATTATTGTAATCGCTTAAACCCCCATTGAAAATGTAACGTGCTTCCAACTTTAAAGGACCACGCGTATGATTCGTAGCAATTTTACTATTATATACTATTTATGATAATAGATTATATTCATATTTTTTTTGTAAATGTACCTATATAAAAAGACGTGAAAAAAAATTGTGTTCCTTTAAAACCCTTAAAATAATAGTTATGCATTTGCATCCAAAACTCCAGAGCCGCCAGATATTATTTATTATCTAAGTAACAAAATGAGTGGGATAGAGTGGTGTTAGTCTGAGTGTTGATCTTTACATAATGTTTCACAGAATATTGTTAAAAATCAACACTGTCAGACATTTCCCATAGGCGGTAATTTCTGCCAAACGCTTCAAAGTTTGCAACAAAAAATTGTAATTTTATTTAAAGTCTGAGTATAAATATGATACTTAGGGACCTCATCATCATCATCATCATAAGGTCGTCAGTCCTAAGACTGGTTGGACACGTATCTCCACTCTTTCCTATCTTCGCATTTCCCTAAATCTAGAACAGCCCACATCCTTAACTATTTACGAACAGTAATCTAATCTAGGTCTACCTCTACCCCTCTTAATTCCTGTTTCTGCCTGATTAGACCTTCATACCTGAGAAGGTGTCCTACCAACCTATCACGCCTATTTTTTATTGACTTCCATAGAGTCCTCTGTTCTCCTATTCTTTCCAATACCTCATCATTTCTAAACTTTTCTACCCACGATATCCTCATCATCCGCCTATAACACCACATTTCGAACGCTTCTAACCTTTTCTTTTCCGCCGCGCTCACTGTCCATGTTTCGCACCCGTACAACGCCGTGCTCCAAACATACACCTTTAACAACCTTTTTCGAATTTCTAAATTAACCGTTCGCGAGCATAGAAGTGACTTCTTTTTATTAAAGGCGACACGACCCTGCGCTATCCTTTGCTTTATATCCCTACTACTCCTTCCATCCTCATTTATCTGATTTCCTAGGTATCTAAAATCAGCGACTTTTTCTAATTTTTCGTCTCCTATCTTTATATTCGCTCTTTCCCTACTTTTTCTTCCCTTGCATACCAGTATTTTAGTTTTACTTTTATTTATTTTCATACAGTACTGATTTGTCAATATCGCTTCCATTTTATTTAAAGCTATCTCTAAGTCCTTCTTGCTAGATGCTAATACTGCTATATCATCTGCAAATCTAAGCATACTAATCTTTTGCCCTTGTACATCCATCCCTACAGTTGTACTGTCTTTAATGATGTTACTTAGGGACCTATCTTAATACTTTTTGTAAGCAGCCAGACCAATTATAGGCCCCAAATATCCACCCGACAGATCTTAAATGCCGGTGTGTTATAAAACTATCTAATTATCGCGCTCGCTTTTATATTCATAGTGATATTTTAATTGTTGCTTGGGGAAACTTACTACCACAGTTACTACACTCTTCCGCCCATTTTGTTACTCAGAAATTAAGTAATTTCTTCTGGCTCTAGGATCTTATTCTACCGGGTAGTCCATTAAGCGCGCCTTGCCCTTGAAATTGCAAAAAAATGTTTCCAATAAAAAATTTCCCTGGTCAAATCATCCATCTGCAGAAATTTAATTTCAGAGTTAGCGGACGCCCGATATACCGGAAGTACTTATACATCAGCTGCCTTATTTTAAATGGGAAGCTATGTTCATTTTGACATCGTCGGATGCAAAATTAAACTCTGTTTCAATTTATTAAGGCTTATTAGGGTCTACGCTTGGCGGTTTTCAAAATAATTGCGATTTGTTAATTATTCTGTGATGTGCAGAGAAAACGAATGGATGTGCCGTTATTGTAAACCATTCGTTTTCTTATTTAACAATTCATTACAAATAAAGTTTGTTCCCAATATTATTTATATCGGAGTTTTATTCACTTCGGCAATAAACCAATTTAAGAAAATTCTGCTCGTGGAGTCACGGCAATCTTTTATGACATTAATTGTTTGTGTTGTATTGGGTTTAAGTAATTTTATCAATAATTCGAATAAACATGAGATAATGCGCTTACGGCTATAGACCCACACCGCCTAGGATCTATCCGTTTTCTGTGCACATTACAGAATAATTAACAAATCGCAATTATTTTGAAAATCGTCAAGCGTACACCCTAATAAGCCATAATAAAATTGAAAGAGAGTTTAATTTTGCATCCAACGATGTGAAAATGAACATTTTAAAAAAATGAGTTATTGAAACATTTAAAATTTGAACATTACTAGTGCAATGATTTAATGTGCTTTGAAAGAAATTTTTCAATGGAAAGCCAAGTGCGTTTCGTGTTCTTTTCAACAACGACAACCGCATGTATGTATGTATACTTCTGGTCCGCCATCTCTGAAATTATTTTCTGCAGATGGAACATTTGACCAGAAACATTTTTTATTACAAACATTTTCTTCCAATTTCAACGGCAAGACGGCCAAAGAGCAAGGCGCGCTTAATGGACTACCCTGCATAAGTAAATAACAAAATATACACCTTTTTTATAACATTAAATTGTACAAATTAATTTGTCCAAAAACCATAGTTTAATTTTTAAAACATCTTTTAATTCATGGCTAATCAGCGTTGTAATACTGTTCAAGGATTCAGGTAAAGAGAGAGTGAGTATTCGGAGAGAAAGAGATGGTCATTACGCTCGACTAAAACTGACAATGCGATGAAAAACCCATTTTTAATTTAATATTTAAAATGTCCTATGTATCGGGAATAACATACTTTCCTAGGAATGAAAGAACTTTCAAAATCGCTCTAGTAAAGCACGAACAAAATTTTTAGATTAATCAATAATATTTCAATTCATTGCTAAATAATTAGTGAAATATTCATGTATAAAAAGGTAGAGGATGTTTAAAATATAAGCAATTATAACAGTACACGATTATAAAGTACCTTCTTGTATCTTAACCACTTCATTACAGTTTTATACTCTTTTTCGTAGTTTTAACAGTTTTTCAAAAGCGATTGAAAACAGATAAAAAATTCAAAAATGGAAACGCTTTTGTATAATTTCGACCAGTTAAACACTTTTTCTAAACTTCTTAAAAGATGTGAAAATGTATGTAGAAATTAGTTAAGTAAATAGCTTTTGAGTGCGAGTTAAAATAACGTTGCTGTTGTTTAATTTGTGAATAAGTGAAATAGTATGTTTAATTTAAGTGTGTTTGAAAGCGAATTAATTATCTATTAAAAAACAATGGCACATCAGTGACAATGCAACAACAATTAAAAAAGAATGATGGCCGACAACAGCAACAATTAGAAAAGAATGATGGCCGACATCAGTAACAATGCAACAACAATTGAAAAGGAATNTATTATCAATTTTGTGTTCACTAAAACAGATGACAGAACAACAATTTGTATCTACAAACTAATCAGATATGTATTTTTAGCAAATGTTATACCACATTAATCGTTTACCGTTATGAATTTATCGTAAATAGGTGTAGGGTATTATGCATGGTAATATTTGGATATGTTTGTTATTGTTATTTCAAAGCAAAAAATTGATTGAATAACTTCTCAAAAACCTACATCTACAATTTGGAATATCCTTTCTCACAACAACATGGTACTCACTACAAGTAATTAAATATACATAGATTAATAAAATTGCGTAGTGTGTATGTGTAACTTTACCTACACCATTGTTGATGTGAGTTGGAGGGGTTGTATAGGGATGCTTGTAAACTACCCTTATACATTTAAGTTTAAGTAAGTTAATCTGCAAATCTACAGAACTAACATAAAAGGTATAAAAATATCTGAAGATGCAGAAATATTAAAAAATATATGTCAAACGATCGCCAAAATTAAAGAAATACGACAACACTCAAGTAATTAGCAAATGAAAAGCATTTTTTCATTGGACGATTATCAAAACGTAATAGCAAAATTTTAAGATAATGACTAAGAACCCCTACAAATTATATAAGTAACATATATTAACCTTTACCTTTGTAATGACCAATATAAAGAATTCATAGTAACCATTAATCCATTTTTAAATATAATGGAAAAATGTACCTACTACTGAATAATACATTCTATAAAAAAGTAATAGGTAGTAATGGATTTTATTTACGTATTACAAAAGTAATGAGTAATAAAAATGCAATGCACTATCCGCAACTCCTATTATGTGTATACTGAATATATATAAATACAGAAGCAATAGAAATAAATGCTTAAAATTTATTAACACCTATTTACGCTTTTTGTTTATAATGAATAAGTTAAAAATTTATCACTTACCTTCTTTTGTGTTCAGGGAATAGAAAATTAAAAGCTTCACTCTGGAATAACACGAGAACTGCTACAATTAAAGCCCAGCCACATACGGTGTGTTGTAATAGATGCACTTATTTTTTTTTTATTAAATGGCAAATAAGTGTAAATCTGGAATAAGGTACGTTGATTAATTTACTTTTAAAAATAAAATAAATTCGAGTTTAATACATGTACTTGTTAGCACTATGGAAAGTTAGTGTTTCTTTAGTCAAAAATAAAATGTAACTGACGTGAAGTTTTTCAACTACAAAGATATTTAAACAACATTAAACAACCGATACGAATAAATATACACCTAGTATAAAAGAAATAAGGTGTTATTACTGGTTGATTTTCAAACAAATTATATGTAATTATTAAATTACCTATATGTCCGGATATTTAGTAGTGAATTGTTAACAAAAAATGCGTTTTAAAAAATAACCGCACATTACATCATTTGGTTGTAAACTAATTTTTAAATTCACGTTTTAGTCGATTCTTCTGAAACGAATACCACGTTCTATTTGAAAGGCCTATCTTTACTACGTTAAAACACACACAAGCACATTTCTCGAGTGAGATACACAAGGTGACCGAATCACGTGACTACAAAAAAACATTAGAGATTACCACGAAGACAAACAACTTTTTACCTTTTGATATGCAATATATATGTTTCTTAAAAACACAAAAATAAATAGCAGAATTTACGAGACTTTTTTTAAAAACACATTGTTTACATATGTTCCAGCCAAACTGATTATTGTAGATATTATTATTCATATCTAGCCATTATGTATATATACCATTTTGGACAAAATGATGATTAATCACATTATCTAGCTATGCTACATAATACCCATTAAGACCAGGATTAAGTAATAAAATGCAATTCATTTTAGGTTCATAAAATTAATAGTTGGAATATGAAGTTATACTCATCTCAAAACTCATGAACAGTCAAAACCACTTTTGACTGACAAAATCAGTATTTACTGTCTTCCCTATTTTTTTAATTTTATTGAACTCTTTCACTTATTACATATAAATTAAATATAACATTTTACATAATAAAGTAGTCCCTTTTATAATGCTAAAAATCTTTTTTATTTTTTTAACAACACAACGTTTTGAATATTACTTTTACTTTGTTCATTCAGCTGGAAGTTGATCATTAATATACCAAGATAATGAGAGTACATTAAATAATTATTTTATTTTCATTTTGTCCAAGCAAAAAAGTAATTTACAATCATTAATACACGTTTGATATTCCATTTCATAAAATATTACAACAAAAACAAACATTTCTTATTTGTGTAAGGGCGAAATAGAAAAGCGAAAAATTGGAAGAAAGTACCAAATAGGTTTGGTCCAGCTTAATATACACTTACCATTCTTAAATTTTAAGAATAAATTCAAAAATTGCTGCTCACAAATCATAAATTAGAGAAATAATTACATAACATGGATACTATTACACTAAATGATGAAGTCTTTATGCGATGAGTCCAATTTTCATGTCATAACGTGAAAACCAGGCTAGCCTGAAAACCGTCCATTTTTATACAGAGATTGGACTCCTTTTGTATAGACTTTACAAAAGACAACAAAGTACTTCATTTATGTTGCTCTTAAAAGACTAAGGTCAATAAGAGTATGAATGTAACTCCCATAGCAATGCTTTGCTGAAATGCTTTTTGTTATTGTTCCTTATACGTATCTTAATAATTTATAACATTAAAGATCAATCCAATAAATAATTCGACTAAGACGACGTACTTCATCCAAATGTCCAAAATGCGAAGTTTGACTACCAAAATAATTGCTTTTAACTATTGGAGTGATCCTAAACTTTATGAATTCTTACAATAAGCATAAATAACAATAAAAACCTCTTAGCAAACTTAATGAATTCATTGTAAACCCAATTGTCATACTCTTAATCATCAACAGTCCTTTACCGAAGATATTTTTCTACCAACAAAAATACACATATTACAAAAAAATAATAAAAAAAAAATAGCAACATTACAAGAAAGTATACGTCTTTCTTAACTATTATCAATTTTGTGTTCACTAAAACAGATGACAGAACAACAATTTGTATCTACAAACTAATCAGATATGTATTTTTAGCAAATGTTATACCACATTAATCGTTTACCGTTATGAATTTATCGTAAATAGGTGTAGGGTATTATGCATGGTAATATTTGGATATGTTTGTTATTGTTATTTCAAAGCAAAAAATTGATTGAATAACTTCTCAAAAACCTACATCTACAATTTGGAATATCCTTTCTCACAACAACATGGTACTCACTACAAGTAATTAAATATACATAGAGTATATTGTAAAAACATAAAATTGAGTGATTAGTCTCACAGTTTTAAAGTAGCCACTTCATTTAAAGTTCATAAAAACGTGAGTAAGAAATTTGTAAAGGTACTCTCATTTATGCATATAAAAATCTAAGTCAAGGAGCGAGTAGAGAAAAGAGAGTAATCTCTAATATTTTAGATGCATTTCACATTATTCAGCATTTAAAACGTAATGACTGCCTTAGAGGTGTGAGAGTAAACTACTGAAATTTGCGCGTATCAACCAATAATTAAACAGTTATTACAAAATTAATAGGTATACAGATATGCAAGCATGTTGATAGTTTTTCTTTTACTCTAAAAAAAATATGAGGATGTAACAAAGCTACATTAAAGAAAGTATGTTAAGGAACATCAAGTACAGGTCAATTCCATAAAATAAGTGGAAACATTAAATCACCAAATTAATGAAAAACGTTCTCATTGCTTACAATTAAAATTACGAATCACATTCTGAGGGTCCGCTACTGTGCTTTTGATAATGAAGCTCCCTCGGTTTTTTTTTTAACAGTCTTTGTTACGAGAAAAGTAAATTTTTATCCATTTGCACTTGTAATTAGCAATCGAGTATTCTTATTAAATTCTTATTAGTTTGTACATAATGTAAATAGAATTCATTAATTTTTATCGCGTCTTGCTATAATATTACTTTTTATATTATAATTTTATACAGTCCTAAGCTAAGGCTATTTACAATGTACGAAGTGTTTTTAAATATTACAGTGGTTTACAACGTAAGGAAAATTCCTCAGAAATCTGCTGAAAAATTAATAAGCTTTCAGCTACCCTTTTTAAATTTAGCACAGAGTTACCTTACTTAACGTTTTCATCAATTTTTTTATTTGACTTTTCTAGATTTCTAGGTAGTTGAGAAGTATTTTGCAAAATATCACCGATTTTTCGTTATTATTGTTATGTACTTTATTGAACGTACGACAATATACACTGCATGTACAAATAAAAGTGTAACAACAAGTGTTGTGCTCATAATTAAGGAATGACGAGAATAATGAAACTATCTTTTGCAAAGACCTTCAAATTAATCATGTTTATAAATCTAGAAAAGGCATGGATATTAACAGAACGAAAAAAACAGTGTCCTAAATCTAAAAAGAATAGCTAGAATTTTTGTTGATCTCATTTCAGTTTTTCACCAAACACATGTTATTATTCTTTTAAAACACTTCGCAATGATTTTATACAGAGCAAAAAGAAATATAATACGTGTCGCATGCATTACAGTGAAATAATATTAATGTACAATTCCAATACAAAAATTGGTGGAAAAATCAAAACGAAGCAATTACAATTACAACGAATTTTTTTCTTGCCCTGTATATATATTTTACATCCATCACACATACCGACATTCACGATTCTTTATCGACATATCTAATTAATAATTGTACGACCTATTTTTGCCTCATAGCTGCAGTTCGTCAAATGTCCATAGCATGAATGTATAGATTTATTATGATTAATATATGGTGTAACATAGTATTTGCACTACTCACAACAAGCCTGCCCGCGTTGTCTCTCAGTCGTTCTATGCAAACATCCAATGAACAATCAACTAATGGCAACCCTGTCAATATTCGTTATCTTACCTGTCATACTTTAAGTGATGTACTAATTACACCTTCGCCAATGGCAATCTTTTATACTGTTAACAAATATTGCAGGGGTGCCATAAAATTGACCGTTATTAAAATGGTAACGAGCACAAAACAGCTCACTGGCGGGAATACCAGGCAAGCAAAACGAAATAAATTAAGAAATTTGCCTGATTTAATTGCCTTTTTACGCAATTTTATGCCTTGTAGTCGTCAGTCTTTTTAAACACCAAAGTGCCTTTAAAACGTAACTAGTCATTTGCACAAGAAAAAATGTAATTAAATATAGAAAGTGATTCACAAGAATGTCCCCAAAAAAATATATCATATTTATTTTAATTCCTAATTCGGAAAAAAATTTAATGAAACTAAAGAAAATGGTATACCCCAAGGCAAAACTGTAGATTTTGTAGGCAACTAAATCGTGCAATATATTTACAAGTAACACTAATATGGTGCACATTCAAACGTCCATTCATGCAATCACGCGGAACACATTTTACGATTTTTAGAGAACAACGTCGGGCAGACTTTGTGGCCACTAGGCTCTCGAATCATTGTCGTGTACTATCTTTCGCTCCTTGTAGTAAATTTGTTCGTTTTCTTTGTCGCACATTAAAAGAACAACACCGCCGAAAAGAAATATTGCTGCCCCCCATCCGACCCCATACGCCCAGCCGAATTCCCATATCGTACGGTTACCTTCAATACAAAAAAAAAAACAAAACATTTAATTTCAAAATTTTCAAAAAGAATGCACAACTGAATGCACTCACCTAAATTTAACTCTCTCGCGAAACATACAGGGTAGATGATAAGAGCGATAAGAATGGAAACAACTGGAACAAAGCGATATTAAACGATACATATCACGCCCACTTTTAATAATTGAAAATATTAAGGAATAAAACTGTCAAAATATCAGAAAATAATATGCGAATAACTGAAAACATTACAGAAAAATATAAAATGCCTGTTGTTATAAATCTTAGTAATTTTATGAAAACAAAGGTGTTAAGACAGCAGGTAAAAGTTGGTCTGTGTTCTGTCGGAGCTGCCTGCGACGCGCTGATGAGATCCAAAAAGATCGAAATCGCGATCCGCGTCTGGCAGTTTCGACAGAATACAGACCACTTCGAATTATTTTAT
>NW_020439087.1:226628-242334 GCF_000699045.2 Agrilus planipennis
TTTTTTTTTTTATAAAAAAAAAACGGCTTGACCGATTTCGTTCAAATTTCTTTCAGATCTTCATTATGATAATATCTTTCGAAAAAATTTTGGTTGAGGGCGATATCTCAATCCGTTCTTGAGATATCGAAAACGAAAAAAATACTGACATACGAACGTACGTACATACACACATCATCAAAAAAATTGGCTAGCATGCTACTAATATGTTAAAACGTGGAAATATAATGAAAATTCCGATTTCACTTTTCGACCCAATTACAATAACTTCCTAATGGGAAGTTAAAAAAAAAACGAAATGACTTTCCGAACAACCCTATACCTTACATTACTACTATTTTGTATTCTGAAATGTAAAATGAATGAAATATTAATTTTTCCAAAGAAATTATAAACTACTGTTTGTTTCCGAGGTTTACAAGCAATATCTATCCACGTGAATTCACGAATTAAAAATAGCGTGCGGATAAAACAACACCTCTACAGGGGAAGTCGTCGACAACAATGGTCAAACAGCAACGGTACAATATCGATTTTTGAGGCATTGAACATTAGCTTCCATTAAAGAAAGTTACGTTTGTTTACGAAAAACGGATGTCTAGCTTTTACTGTAAAAATAGGTGCTGTTATTGATTGCCTTTCTATTTTTTTTATGAGACAAAGTTTCCTTACATCATCGACGATTTTTAAATAAATGAAAATAAATTAAATCTGTCTAGTTACCGGAATCTCTGGATTGATAACATCCTGGAGGATCTTGCAAGTTAAATGGCAGAGGTTGTTGCGCGTTCTCTTCTATGCAATGGACGAACAAACCCTGTCTCCATCCGGCGGCCATCAACCAATCGGTGGACGCCAATCCCATTATCATTAATATGATAACGATAAGCCCACATATAAATGCAATTACCTGTAATCGAAACGAAAATTCCATTATCATTTATACTCATCGAGCATGTTAACGGTCTGTGGGCAATTTGATGGGCGGCTCATTGCTTGAATTATAAATCGTTAGATTCGAAAATTGTAGCAATTCATTAATGTACGGATAGTGCTCACAATTTTTACGACATAGCTTTAATATCATTTTACACATCAGTCACAGAAACAGAAGTTAATGAAATATAAACGGACCACGATAAGTCGAAAACCTTCAAAACTCGAAAAAATGTCTTGTTCCCTTCCCTTCAAGCCCTAAAATCTTGATTACTCGAAATGTCAACCCTATATTAGTCAAAATAATCAGTGAGTCCCTGCAAGCCATTTTGATATATATTTTCTCACTTCATCATCATAAGGTCGTCAGTCCTAAGACTGGTTGGACACGTACCTCCACTCTTTCCTATACTGGGCTAAACTTTGCATTTTCCTAAAACTAGAACAACCCACATCTTTAACTATGTATTTGCGAACAGTAATCTAACCTAGGTCTATCTCTATCCCTCCTAACTACTGTTTCTGCTTCTAATATGTCTCTGACTAGACATTCATGTCTGAGAAGCTGTCCTACCAATCTATTTCGCCTATTATTTATTGATTTCCATAGAGTCCTCTGTTCTCCTATTCTATCTAATATCGTTATCCTCATCATTCGCCTATAATACCACATTTCGAAGGCTTCTAACCTTTTCTTTTCCGCCGCGCCCACTGTCCACGTTTCGCACCCGTATGGCGCCGCGCTCTAAACATACACCTTTAACAATCTTTTTCGAATTTCTAAATTAATCGTTCGCGAGCATAGAACTGCGCTATCCTCTGCTTTATATCCCTACTACTCCTTCCGTCCTGACTTATCTGACTTCCTAGTATCTAAAATCAGCCACTTCTTCTAATTTTTCGTCTCCTATCTTTTTATATCTTTACTGGTATGCAAGAGAAGAAAAAGTAGGGAAAGAGCGAATATATTTTCTCACTATAACTCAAAAAATTAAATTAAATTAAACCTAATTTGAAACTTATTACGTCTATAGTTCGAAGAAAACTAAATTATCGACTTTAAGGATTTGCCGACAATGTTCTACAAGTCGAATCAAAATCCGCCTAAGTCAAAATCCTCCTTAAGTCGAAAACTGTATAACTCGACTTTTTTGCGTATCCCTTGATGTTCGAGTTATAGAGGTTCTACTATATTAACAAAGATTTGTTTTACGATATTACATATCGTATTACTATTAATCTTACTATTACAATAAATTGATGAACTGATTAATGGATGGGCGAGACAACGCTTAACATTACAACTTGTAAGTAGCAGAAAAGGGTGATTCGCGCCAACAATTTATTATGATACGTTATAGGACCTTTTGTAGTAATTGCGCTATCTGGAGAACAAGTTTTATGGCAACAATAAATGTCAAACTGAACATAATTGTAGCAATAATATAAAACGAACTAACATTTGGCTGACAGGATGATAAACTTTGGTAAGGCTGCTTCTGGTTATACATATAGGAAGCATAAATTTTTATAAAGAGTAGCGGAAATTTTGAACATATTACGCGAAAAAATTGGTCATTACTTCAAGAGCGAGCACTAAATGCACTTATTTCCTATTTTATTTTATTTATTTGAAATAATATGCATAGGTACATAACAGAGCCTTCCAGAGAGCAAAGTTCAAGGGAATATAGAGCTTTTCAACTTTGTATAAAAAGGCAAAGATTATTATTTCAAATAAACTTTATTTTATTGTACGGTTATCAGAACTACACGAGTGATAACAGAATCTAGTTCAAAATTAACTTGAAATATTATACAATTTGACACATTAAATAAATTTGAAGTTCTAAGCAATTCAATAAAAACTCAAATCGAACCTATTTATAAACAAATAAAAAAGGTACTTTCACAATTGGGAACTGACCAGGACGTCTGTTGTTTATAATTCTAATTATGATAAAGACGCAATGCATTTCAAAACTTTTATTATTTAATAATTTTAATGACCGTATCTTTCTTCACAATTTGAATGATATAAAACAAATTCAATTAACTGCCACTGATTTAAAATACACGTATGTATTTATTGGAATGAAATTTTAGAAAAAAATTCACATACTTTTCTAAACTTCTGAACCCTAACGGCTAATAACCATTCAGAACGTTTTCCCATATTGTGTCGATATTATTTACACTTCCTTGTGCGTAAAATGCTTATGTATATTTTTTGAAGCACTTTCACTTTCACCTTCAACTATTATATAAATATGAAGATCATGTTTTTACACCCAATGTCGTGCCACTAATGTAAGTAATGACTGCTCGTCAACAACTAATAGGTTTGTTAATGCGTTAATGCACACTGCATATTTCTCTAATCTGTAGTCTTCATCGGGAAATGGTATTTGTGACGACGGTGCTGATATACACTCAAGAATTAAATCACATACAATACGTTACCGGCTCCATAAAAATGATGTGCTCATTGTTGCGTATTAAAAATAAATCAACATGATTATCCAAATAAAAAAGTGATTCACTGTATGTATTCTGATAACGTATTTCCGATTATAATTATTTTTCGCGTTACAGACGACGCCGGGTCGTGTTCCCATTTGGTCGTTTCATTAGAATATTTTAGCTATAACTATAAATATTATTACATTTTGGTTGCATACTTCCGTGGGCGTGGCGAGAATCTTTCTTTTTTTAAAGGAAACCAAAAGATTACTTTGATTATAATTTTTATTAATTTGTTAATTATTTCTAACGAAGATGCTAAGCAATGTTATGTTGAAGTTGCAGTGACATTTTTTGGAATGTTCCCATCGGTAGTTTTCAGTGATCAACTTCGACCTTCTCAAAATTGCTCATGTTAGTACAATACCTTTTCTCTTTTAAATGTACGCGATTTAAAATTTAACGAGAATTTCACTCACAAATGACAAGTGGTAGTATTCTTATGCTCATTGCAAAACACAAAGAAACGAATTTATTAATTTTAATTCAACTCGAAATGCTAAAAAATACAAATAAAATTAAACAAGAAAACATCGTTATTGTGAATATTTTGATAGTTCTTATTTGAACTTCTATAATTCGAAATCTTTTCTAACTGGAATATTATTTGTCCCTTTGACATACCTATTGCTTTACATTTATTCCAAGCTCTAACTCGAAATTTTTAATTTTTCTAACTCAGCGAAAAAGACAATACGAATGAAGTATTTTACATATATTGTTTGATATCGTAATCTGAGATTATAAAATTATTAGAGGTGCCCTTAATAACAGTACCTAATATACGTGGAAACGATGACTTCGAAACAAAAATTAAAAAATTTGACGGTAAAGCATAAAATTTTCCTCAACACGAATTTTCTCTAGCGCGAACATAACTGGTTGCATTTATTGTTAGGAGTTTTTGAGTTTGACTGTATTTAACTCCAATCTACAGTTTCCTATTGTTCTCAAGATTACATGCTTGTATCTAAAAATAAATAAATCGCGAAGTGAATGACTTATGCTATATGGTATATGCTATCTATTATATCTAGTGTTGTTTTGGGAATTTATCATACACATACATGTGATACAGTAGGTAGTCTCACATTTCAGTGTGTGTAATAATCGTAGAATTTGCCAAAATGAGTCAAGTGTAGGAATTCCAGTTTAATGAATGGAATTTGTAAATTAAGAACAACGATGAATCATTTTTAGCTCTATACGTACAGCGGTACATTTTCAATTAAAAAATATTCATTCATTAGATTTTACTTTTGTGTTTTTATATTTATTACTCCTCTGCGCAAAGTAAAAGTAGGGTTGAGTTTTTTCGCGCATACATGTATGAATGTAGGTGCGATTCTTTATTTACGATTATTTTTTATTCCTTCATTCCCCCGAATTGCTTTATGGGTCTCAACGGAGATGTCAAGACATTCCAATGAATTTTGAGATTCCTACCTATAAAAAAGATAATCAAAATGGTCGACCTAAGGCGATTGTTTTCAACGATACAAAATAAAACACAATTGTCTCAGACTACGGTTATCATCATACTCTGAAGTCTGACCCGAGGTTACATTTTAATAAGTTTTCTTTTAAACATACATACAGAAAATGGTAGATACTGATTTATGAAATTGTCATTATCCCACATTGGATTTCGTTTTTCTTTTACATTTATTTTTTTTTTGAATATGAATATTTCTCTTGCGATATGGCTTTTTTTAGTTTTCTGTGGATGCGAGATAATTTTTCGAATTCATGACAACTCATATCATAGGAACCTACCTTAATTGAATCGCCATTTCTACTTTCACTCCATTAAAACTTTTGAATTGACGAAATACTTTATATATTCAACATAATACAGAGAATTTGTTTACCAAACTACATAAAAGTTACGCTCACAATCAGAGCGAGTATGATATTAAACTCAAAGGGGTGGACAAGGACACGAAAATCAAATCGAAACTCTAAGTCTACGGGGGAAACCTTCTGGTGTTGGTAACTCTATATCAGATAGTTTTGACATAGATAATATACTCAAAATAACCAAATCGTGAGAAACATCTAAAGTAAAAATTATAACATTATTTGACTTTCTATTTACACGCTTCTTGTAAAAAGGGGTGCTATTGAAGAAGTAAATGGACTATTACGATTCTGCATCCGTGAATGCTTAATATATCTGATCATTCTTCTTCTACTTCTACCTACCCTCCCTTTCTGAAGACAGTAACTACACTAAAATCTAAAAAAAAATACTAATTGTAAATAAAATAGGCAATTGTATCATTCTGTGATGATACTATTCAAACAGAGATTTTCAAAATACGACAATAATACTAAGAAAAGCCTCCCACTTAATATTACTATCATGTTTCTACCCTTATAATTTGCTTTAAAAACCAAGCAAAGAAATTCCACTTCGCTTTAAATATTTTCATATACCCATATAATTATTATTGCGTAATTTATTTTAAAGTAAAGCGAAAAAGTAGGTACAGGTAGAATATCTTATTATTGTTAATAAAAAAGAACCCTCAGTGTAGTTAATGGTTCACACCAAGTCTTTTTTAATTAGGGCTCTGTTAGTTTGCAGTAAAGACCGAAAAGCGGTGCACACGAGATAATTGAAGAGTTAATTACAACCGTTAATTAACACTCTATAATAGGACCACCGCGTGTTAGCAGCCGTAGTGCAATTCGTTTAGCATAGAGGTCATTTAACAAAGGATAATCCACAAATTCAAATTTTCGTGAAACGTGGAAGTGAGGAAGTGCGTTCGCTGATTCATCTATTTCGTTTAAGCTTAACTCAAGACGGTGACAAATTACATCCGATGTTATTAAGTTTCTGTCCAATACCGAGAAAGGACTTAGGATTCATTTAAGCTAGCATTAACCTAAATACATCTTTTTTTATGTATATACGTATATACGTAAAAGCGACTATAGAAATAGATTGGATGAACTTTTAATAAATTTTAACGATTTCAATAAAATTACTCTTCATACATTTACAGAGTTCTTATTTCAAAATTGATATTTTGTTAGTTTATCATCATCATCATAAGGTCGTCAGTCCTAAGACTGGTTGGACATGTACCTCCACTCTTTCCTATCCTGAGCTAATCTTCGCATTTCCCTAAAACTAGAACAGCCCACATCCTTAACTATTTGCGAACAGTAATCTAATCTAGGTCTACCTCTACCCCTCCTAACTCCTGTTTCTGCCTCTAATATGTCTCTGACTAGANTAGACGAAAATTTATTGATTAGACAATTATCGAAATTATTCAAGCCAACATGATACGTTACTGTTTTATTCGCTGAATTAGTTTTTTATTAAAAAAACTGGGTGTACTGAGTACCACATAAAATAAATATTAGGGGATCACTTCTTACTCCCACCCTCCCCGCGATGGAACCCATTTTGAAAGTACCCCAAGAACACTTAAGTTGGTGGTTAAGTATCTATGTACGCCTGCTTGAGTTTAAAAGATATTAAAAGATACGTATTGTAAGAAACGTAGCTAACAGTAATAAAAGAATAATCCTGAGTAATCCTGTTGATATCTAATCATGTAAATGAAAATAGTGTTATCTATATGCATACCTAGTCAATATTTTGTTCAGTTAATAAATAATTATTACAATAAATGCTAAAAATATTCTCAACAAAAATAGGTTACCACAGCTTACATGTTTATTACCTATTTAACAAAAATTGACATTTTATGATTATAATTACCATTTTTCAATAAGAAATAAGAACTGACTTCAAAGCATTGCCTACGAATAGGTTACAAACCTGAACTAAAAAGCTTAAACACATCATCTCCTTATTTTCCACTTTTAGAAATGGAACATTTTTTACAAATTTAAATAGGACCGCCTTTGAAATATAGCTATTCAATAAAAAATGAATCATTGGTTCACAAATCAGCGAAGAAATTGCGTAACATATACCTAAGTACATAAAAAAAATACAGTCAAATTGGGAACTCCTCCTTTTCTGATGGTGACTGATAATATTACAATTGGTAATTTTATACTTTCGCGGTCCCCTCGTTTTATGGCTCTAGAAAATCGAAAAATCATCCGATTTCGATTAATTCTTTTTTAAAATCTTTGTTTTTACGGCGGATTTATGAAAAAAAAATATGGAAATAAAAAAAAAATGAAAAGTTATATTGGTTTCATGGCTTTAAATATAAAAACACAATTATTTTCTTCAATTCTGGGAAATCCCGCATTGTTTAATGTTTGTTCTTTTGCCTGGTCTGATAGACAATAATTATCTTATTAATTTTATTGTATAAGTTATAGATTCTTGCGATACCATATGTTTTGCTAAATACTTTGTTTATGCGTTCACGGTATCCTACCAGTCTAGCATTATATGGTGTTTCCATTATGCAATGTTCACACTATCGCGAGTCTATCTACGTTTACTTGTGTACTTAGTCAGCTAGAAACTACGAACAATTTTCAGTTTCTTTCTGCTTAGCATAGCATTCCCCTAAGTAAACTTGGCTGCGTCAGTTATTTAATAATAAAACTCTTGACATTTCCTACCCGAAAAAATTCCATTCATAAAATTACGCGTTTCCATTCTAATTCAGCAGTACTGAAATAGGATTGCTGTGCATCGTTTAATCCATTAGCGGAAATTACAAGCACGCACCTGGTGCAACAACAGCAACGCTAATCCGCGAGCCACCCCCTCGACCTTTTATATAACCGCCAACACACACACGGCGTACGTGACGGCAACGAAATTGTTACGGTTTATCGTCTCGTTTAGTTCCAGGCAACGGCAGCAGCGTGTCGGAAATAATAATCGTGCATCACGAAAAGACATTATCAAATGTACCACGGTTTTGCACTCACGGCGACTGCAGGGCACTATTCTCAGAATATAATCGTATAAGATGGAGAATTGCACACTAATCGAAAACGAAAATTCGAAAACTTTAATAAAGGGTTTAGTAAAATTTGGGAACTTCTGAAGAAGCTATCAAATCGATACGCTCGCGGTCCCGTAAAAAATTTTCACAGGAAAAACAATGAACATATTCACACTTGATGGTATTGTGCGGATTTTGGTCCCATTCCGATATCGATATATTTTATCGAACGTATACAAGCAGGGCATCGACAGTGTGAATAAATTTTGACTGCCCTTCACTCTGTCATCATCAATCAGTTAATTGCATGTCAGTTGTATTCCTGAATCTGGCGAGTATGAGTGAAATTATTGTTTGAAAGCGAAGTTACTTAAAAGAAAATAGCAATTATTTAAAGAATGCGTACACTTTTCGCATTTACCCAGATCCTTCTTTTCTTTCTTCTTCGTTTTTGAACTTATTCATAATCTTCGTCGAAAATAGTAGCTATCACAGCTAATACTTTTGTGGAAAACATAATCATATCGACTGAAGAAATTAAAACGGACAGATTATCGGGACCGGCCCTATGATGTAGATGGATCTTAGGTTTAACTAACAACAACTGTCTTCAAAATCAAAAATGTCGTGTATATGGAGAGAATCAAAAAGTGCCTTCCTTATCATTTTTATCGGATTTTATCCTTTAAAATTGATGTTTTGTATGATTAGGCAATTGTAAATTGAACTACAACATACCGTTTAATGCCAATGACTTGAAAACTCATGTTTTAATTAATCAAACAACATTATTATTGGTAGTTCATGTCTCCTTTCTTGGTAATTGTTCAGTTAACATGAATGAAATCAGAAATATCTGCAATTTGCGTGACAGTGCACAATGCATATTCTCTCGCTTCGCAACCGGTTGCTTAATTTTCAAACAATTAACCTGTTCAACGTTGTAATAATCATTAAATTAGGCAATGTAAAAACTATTTAACAATTCTATTGTAGCTACGTGAAATACAAAGTTCACATGGAGCAAAGAAAAACATTCCAAAACTAATTGTAAGTAAAGCAAAAATGCAAAAAAAAATAAAATATAACAAACGCTTTCAAATCAACCAGTATTTCTCAATATAGAGATTCCAAAATGAAATTAATTTCAATGACAAACCTGAGAGATTAAGTGCTTCAAAAACACCTGAAACTCACTAATAAATGCCTGGATGTTTTTAACCATCAATCAAATTGAAAATTGTGATAAAAAACTCCTACTCAAAGTGTTAAAATGCCATTTCCAGTTTAACATTGGCTCACGGATGAGACTTTGTTTTTCGATATGATTGGAACCGATTACTTGAATAATTAAAACTCTTATTTTCGGGATAGGATTAATATTAAATTTATACATACCATATAAATAAGTTATTTATCATTCCCAGTGGGATTGTTAGTATTAAAATCAAGTTGTTAAACAAATAGGTACTCAGGTATTAGTTTCAATATTATTTACTTATAAATTGATATAAGATTGCCAATGGAATAGATCGTATCAATTTTATGACATCCAAACAAAATTGAGGTGTATTTGAATTTGTTAGAAAAAGTAAAATAAATGATTCAACCACATTCATTATATAAAAAAAAGAAATGCTAAACAAATGAAAAAAAGGAATTAAGTCAGTAAACCAGTTGTTGAATTACTGAGGCAAAATATTTGCCTAAAAAAGCTGACATATTTATTAAATTTATAACTTCCGATTATTAAAATTGATGAAAATATGTTAACATCTTTTGTAATTATATAGTTTCCTGTATTTCTCGATTTACCTAATAAAATAAATATGCAAAAGTCCCGAAAAATTTATATAGTCCATAAATCAAAAACGTTGGTCAATGTAATAGGCGATTTTTCTTTCTCGATACCGAGGGATTTATTGACCAATTAAACAATTTATAATTATTTGAAATTCTCTTAAATGTTCACGGCATAGGGCACCGATTCATGTTTAAGATGTAAACTGAATATTGATCTGCTTTTAATGGACACCATAATAAATTGGATTAGTTTTCCTCAGAATTAAAATCGTTACCACTGATTAGACAAATTTTAGTTCCTTTGATGTATTACTGTCAGTCTTAGTTAGACGCCCTTGCCTAGGTATGAAGATATATTCAGCTGCCTTCCATTATCTTTCTCTTTTATCACTCTGCAAAGTTCTTCATTCCCCTTTGACTTTTTATATTTTGACTCGTCTCGCGACGTCAGCAATGTAAGGGGTGGACTAGTCCCGAAGGGAAACTGAAGAGCACATTTGCATAAACGGCACATCTAAGGTTGAAACGAATTGAGTTTTTGAATATTTCAAAGCTGAATGAAACAAGGGAGGAAAAAAGGTGAACTTCAAGCGAGTTTAACTTATTATGACAATTTCGTCACATATATTTAAGAAAAATGATAATTAATAGTTAAAAGTTGACTCGTAAATAATGGAATTATGTGTAGTTATTACAAACGTACGCGAATTAAGACGCAACCCCTAATCGAGTTTATGTAAGTTATGAAATTTTGTCACCTGATGGCTTGCGAATAATGCATAACTTTTGTAATATATATAAATAAAAATCAACCGCTAAATGTGTTGCTAAGCGCAAAACTCGAGAACGGTTCTTATGAAGAGAAAAACTGGAAAAATTGCCCAGAAAAACGTATAAACCTCACTTTTTTGCATTTTACGGATTAAAACTTATTTTTGTAAACAATCGTTGTTTATTATTGAGACATTAAATCAATAAATAAATTGATTACACTAAAATACGTTTCATTTATTTTTTTTTCTGTTGGATGATCGCCTGAAGAAGCTTGAATATATCTGCCACACTAACTTTCCTGTTGTCCTACAATCCTGGGAAAACTAATTATTAAATTTTGAATCCTTGTAATAGTTACCGTAAATTAAGTTGTAATTACCCCTTGAACATACTGGAAACATGTATAAAATCCTTGAATACGTGTCTCCTTTTTTTTTCACGATAGAATCCGTAAATAAAGTTTCGGCCAAATCGAAAATACGTCGGTCAATTTTTATCCAAATCTGTCTGGTTTGTAAAAGAATGTCCCACATGCGACCCGTGCAACATTTTTAAATTTGTAACTGACCCGGCGTAGAGGAAGGTTTTTCTTCATCCCTGATTTAGAACTTGAGCCATTGAAGTTTTCGTTGCAAAGCAAAGTGCAAATTCCGAAAAGTTCTTGGCGCGATAGTAACAGCCAGGGGCGCGAGCAAAAACGAAAGTAACGGCAAAGTTAGGAACGTGATTAATTGGTGTTCCATGGGCGCAAAGGTGTTTTGTTCGAACGAGCCATTCGGTGGCAGTAATGGAGTAAGGGATCGCAGATTGTTCCCGGATTCCCGGATTGTTTGCGGAGGTCAGCAAACACGGCAGCTATGTCTGAATGGGGAGCTTGTTTGCTTTCCCCGTTTTGCCAAGTCGATGGCTTTCCCGATCAATTATGCATGGCAGGCGTTATGTACCTACCTTAGGTACAAAATGCCTTACTTGTGTACTCATACATGTAGGAACAGTATGTGCTTAAGTACGAAAGAGAACAAAAGACTCGGAAAAAGAAATTAACAAACGACTCCAACGAAGTTGTTCCAGAGTACTTTCTTTATTTCGCGAAAAGCTCCAGAAAACTAAATCTGGTCGGGATTGTTAAGCTCGGCGTATGTGAAAACTTCACAAATGGAACTTTGTTGTTTCTAAAATTAATCTAAGAAAATAAAAAGGAACAGAGATTTTTGTACTCGATGTATGTGTGTTGGAATACTCTACATATATAATATTAATATAGAACATGACTTCTGCGAATTATGTTGGTTATTTATTTAGTAATTTATGGAATGTTCAGTTTATTTTATTATGAAGAACATTTAAATCACCCCACACGAACGCCAACATTCAATAAATGTCAAACTGCATTTCACATATGAATTTGTTTCTACATAAAGTACTTACTTAATATAGTGATAAAGTTTTTGTTGTGTTTGTTATAAATTAAGGTACCTACTCACATAAAACTTTACACCATTGCACGGTTAATTGTTTTGTTATTCACTGTAATTAATAGAAACTGCGGAAATATATACAATCTTCTGAAAAATTTTTAAATAAGTTGTAGCAAGTAGTAACTTGCAACTGTAGACTTACTTTTAGAGTTATTATGATTAAAAACTTAGTTTACAATCAATTTTAAATTCAACTGTGACTTCTTTTTCATGTTAGTTCATGCGCCCATAATTTTTTTCTATGCATTTTTAATTGTAGGCTCTACACAAATGATATAAATGAATAGAATTTTATCAAGTTTTATTGATTATGAAAACATAAAATGCCTACAGCAGCACAATTATAAATTAATTGTAAAATTATTAAGCTTTTTTTTTACAAATATTCAAATTCAAATGCCACTTGAATTTAGAGCACCCTGGCTGATAGGATTTCTCATTTAGACACTGTACAAAATCATCAATAAGTTTTATTGTAACATTAATTAATTAATAATATTCTTATGAGCATTCCTTTCAAATTTAATGACATATACATCATAATAAAGAGGGTTTATGGGTACCTAAGTATGCCAAAATAATCATTAATGTATACGTACTACCTACATAACACGGTTTAAGGAACGTTCAACTGTTTCTTATTTTTACTAACGAAGGGGTATAAGTGGTAAAAGAAATTTTATACGAAAGTTTTCCCATCTAATACAGCTACTTATACGAGATGTAAATTATATTATTCTTTATGACAAAAGACAAAAAAATACTGAAAAAAACAAAAAATACAGATGTTCGTTATGTTTTACTTTCTGAAGGTGCTGGAACTTTTTTATTGACGTGACAACGTCTTATAATTCGATGGAGCCGGCTGCACGCATGAAAAAACATGACTCATGCGGCGTTACCTCGCTCTGAGGCGTTCCATTTAAGGCTTGAAGTGCAAGCGAGAGCGCGGAACGAGCGACAAAGAGGCACAATCGGCCTCCGCGTTCGGCAGCGTTTGACATCTGTCTCTCTCCTACTTGAGTGAGCGATGCGTCCGCGTGGACAGCTGCTATACAATAATACATTTCCATTTACCTCCTTCTCTATACCCATACAAAATATCTATCAAACAAATAAAATTAAAATTTTCTTTTGAAAAATGAAACCATTCCATCAGTATTTTCTTATGACGTTGTCACGTTCAACTATCGTCAGTAAACCGACTTTACAGACAACCGATTTTTTTATTATATTCTGGGAATAAAGGTTAACAACAATGTGCTTGTGTAATACTTCAATGACCCCTTTTAAACAAAATAAGAAGTCATTTTATTTTGCGCTAAGAACAAGGTTAATTTGTACTAAAAGCAAGAGAGTTGCGTAATCCATTTAATAAGACATGCAATTTGTCGCCATACATCGCCGTCGCTCAAGATCAACGCATTTCTCCCAAGAGCTGACATCAGAAGTTCCTCAAACACTAAAGGCATTTGAGCACTTTAAATTGATAGCGGCGAACGGCGCGAATTCCACATCACCTACCACCACTATCGAGTTAAAAGGCAAAATAAAACAAAGCAATGACAACTCCCCGTTAATGCAATGTGAAACGCGTTTAATGCCTGGGGATGGAAGCTGAATTTCTCGATCAACGTTAAAAGCTGGTAAATGTTCATTAATAGACTGCAAAAAAAAGGTTCTCAGCCTCTGTTTTCTGTTTACTCGTTCTCTGTATAAAAATAAATATTTTACTATATGCAATCGTCAAAAGGACTGTTGGTAAATTGCCTCCCAGTAGGTACTAAAGAAATCGGTTCCTCACTTAATTAGTTTTATAAATTGCCTCCCAAACCTTCTTAATCTTGATAATGATCATTAATAGATAAGAGAATTCAAGAATACGACTTCACTTCTTTATATAAGGAGAAAATTCTAAAAGTCCTTATTTTCTTAAACCCTGATGAAGCCAGTGATTGTTTTATATTTGATTTTCTATTTATTTCCCCAATCTTATTCAAAAGTATTGTGAATTATATGATGAACAATTATATATCAGAGAACAATTTATTTCCTCAATGTATTTGGGCTTTGTAATTCAGCGAAACTTACTCAAAACGTTAAAAAAATACCTCTATCAATATGCCACTAAACTTATTAATTAAGCAGATTTAATGTAAAAAAAAAATTATTATTTCACATCGATGTAGATGTTGAAATTAATAAATCATACGAATGATATGCTGTCAGAGAATCAAGTCAAAAGCTATAACAGCCAATTCAACAACACACCGTAATTGGATGACCACGGAAATTTTCGAAATGTACGTATGTATATGTAAGTACATTGTAGAACACTCGAAATAAAACTCATTTTGGTGAAATTTCTAACTCCATAAAATCAGCAAATCAATATTAGATAGCGAATGAAACTGAATGTGTACGTAAATCCGTTGCAAATTACATTAAGGAGATTGACACTAATAAAAGGTGCGAGAGGCAGGCGACGCCACGATGCGGGGAAAGCGCTAATATCTATATATATTCACGCAAATTAGTACATACGTATATCTCTTTCGTTTGAATGTACTTGTGAGTATAAGTGGGTACTTTTTATAAAAACCTCTCATTTTTTGATTAAAAAACTCAGGTTCCTAATCATTCTGAAAATTTACAGAAAATATACTGCACTTTGGTGAATTTTCCGATAGACCCATTGGATGGGGGGGAAGATGTATTAAAACTTTTTAGAAAACTTAGATCAAGATCCTTCGAATTATACCACTCCAAACGCGCGGAGAAGTAAATCTTTGACTCATTTTAGCAACAACAATTTGAAGCCTCACGTAACCTACATTATATTAGTTTGTGTTAAGTAGAGTTGGTTAAGTGTTACTTCAAATTTGTTGCCTAAAATGGACTAAAGGTCAACTTCTCAGAAGTGGTAGGTATCTTTCAAAAGGTCCTGACCCAAGCTTTTGACGTGACAACGTCTTATAATTCGATGGAGCCGGCTGCACGCACGAAAAAATATGACTCATGCGGCGTTACCTCGCTTTGAGGCGTTTCATTTAAGGCTTAAAGTGCAAGCGAGAGCGCGGAACGAGCGACAAAGAGGCACAATCGGCCTCCGCGTTCGGCAGCGTTTGACATCTGTCTCTCTCCTACTTGAGTGAGCGATGCGTCCGCGTGGACAGCTGCTATACAATAATACATTTCCATTTACCTCCTTCTCTATACCCATACAAAATATCTATCAAACAAATAAAATTAAAATTTTCTTTTGAAAAATGAAACCATTCCATCAGTATT
>NW_020439087.1:244397-261218 GCF_000699045.2 Agrilus planipennis
GTTTCATGGCTTTAAATGTTCATGAAAATGCACCCATTCACGTATATTTGTTGACAACTTTTTAATTTTTTTTTTCCAAAATGTTCGTTTTTTTATGTAGATCAACAAAAAAAATATATGAACTGCGTTTGATGCTTTGTAAGAAAGTTATAAACGATTATATGCGAAGAAGTGCGTTTATGATCACATTTAAATTCATAAAACTATATGAAATCTCCAGGTGAGATATTTTCCATATTTTTTTTCATAAATCCGCCGTAAAAACAAAGATTTTAAAAAAAATGCATCGAAATCGGATGATTTTTCGATTTTCTAGAGCCAAAAAACGAGGGGACCGCGAAAGTATAAAATTACCCTACAATTGTCTTGCATTTTATCAAATTATCGCAGTGTTTTCATTTAAACAGAATTTTCTAATGCCAGGACCGTACCCAGGAGTCAACCACCCCTCCATTTCGAAATACTAAAAAGTACAACGAAAAAACCATAGCCGCAAATGGCTACGAAAGATCAAAAGATTTACAAAATTGGCGGGTGCGTTGGAAGATGACGTGAATAGTTTAAGGACGTACCACCGTCAGGGTGGTTTCGTCAGCCGCCGGTGATGTTGCATAGGTAGTATGAATTTTGAAAAGCTTATTGAAGCTTAAAGGATGAATTCGATCGGTCATCATGTGATAATGAGACTCTTGCAGATTGCAATGTTGAACTATACTAAACTACATTTATATTATTAAACAGTTTTATTAGAACTTTGCCGTTGAGAATATGCACTCCTGCACTCCTACAGTCATACCTAGTGAATATTTTTTACTTTGAATAGGTGTAAATCGTACTTAAGGAACACCAGTAACCAAGAAGATCGACTTACTCGACTGGTTCTTATGTGAACTCATNGACAAATTTTAGTTCCTTTGATGTATTACTGTCAGTCTTAGTTAGACGCCCTTGCCTAGGTATGAAGATATATTCAGCTGCCTTCCATTATCTTTCTCTTTTATCACTCTGCAAAGTTCTTCATTCCCCTTTGACTTTTTATATTTTGACTCGTCTCGCGACGTCAGCAATGTAAGGGGTGGACTAGTCCCGAAGGGAAACTGAAGAGCACATTTGCATAAACGGCACATCTAAGGTTGAAACGAATTGAGTTTTTGAATATTTCAAAGCTGAATGAAACAAGGGAGGAAAAAAGGTGAACTTCAAGCGAGTTTAACTTATTATGACAATTTCGTCACATATATTTAAGAAAAATGATAATTAATAGTTAAAAGTTGACTCGTAAATAATGGAATTATGTGTAGTTATTACAAACGTACGCGAATTAAGACGCAACCCCTAATCGAGTTTATGTAAGTTATGAAATTTTGTCACCTGATAGCTTGCGAATAATGCATAACTTTTGTAATATATATAAATAAAAATCAACCGCTAAATGTGTTGCTAAGCGCAAAACTCGAGAACGGTTCTTATGAAGAGAAAAACTGGAAAAATTGCCCAGAAAAACGTATAAACCTCACTTTTTTGCATTTTACGGATTAAAACTTATTTTTGTAAACAATCGTTGTTTATTATTGAGACATTAAATCAATAAATAAATTGATTACACTAAAATACGTTTCATTTATTTTTTTTTCTGTTGGATGATCGCCTGAAGAAGCTTGAATATATCTGCCACACTAACTTTCCTGTTGTCCTACAATCCTGGGAAAACTAATTATTAAATTTTGAATCCTTGTAATAGTTACCGTAAATTAAGTTGTAATTACCCCTTGAACATACTGGAAACATGTATAAAATCCTTGAATACGTGTCTCCTTTTTTTTTCACGATAGAATCCGTAAATAAAGTTTCGGCCAAATCGAAAATACGTCGGTCAATTTTTATCCAAATCTGTCTGGTTTGTAAAAGAATGTCCCACATGCGACCCGTGCAACATTTTTAAATTTGTAACTGACCCGGCGTAGAGGAAGGTTTTTCCTCATCCCTGATTTAGAACTTGAGCCATTGAAGTTTTCGTTGCAAAGCAAAGTGCAAATTCCGAAAAGTTCTTGGCGCGATAGTAACAGCCAGGGGCGCGAGCAAAAACGAAAGTAACGGCAAAGTTAGGAACGTGATTAATTGGTGTTCCATGGGCGCAAAGGTGTTTTGTTCGAACGAGCCATTCGGTGGCAGTAATGGAGTAAGGGATCGCAGATTGTTCCCGGATTCCCGGATTGTTTGCGGAGGTCAGCAAACACGGCAGCTATGTCTGAATGGGGAGCTTGTTTGCTTTCCCCGTTTTGCCAAGTCGATGGCTTTCCCGATCAATTATGCATGGCAGGCGTTATGTACCTACCTTAGGTACAAAATGCCTTACTTGTGTACTCATACATGTAGGAACAGTATGTGCTTAAGTACGAAAGAGAACAAAAGACTCGGAAAAAGAAATTAACAAACGACTCCAACGAAGTTGTTCCAGAGTACTTTCTTTATTTCGCGAAAAGCTCCAGAAAACTAAATCTGGTCGGGATTGTTAAGCTCGGCGTATGTGAAAACTTCACAAATGGAACTTTGTTGTTTCTAAAATTAATCTAAGAAAATAAAAAGGAACAGAGATTTTTGTACTCGATGTATGTGTGTTGGAATACTCTACATATATAATATTAATATAGAACATGACTTCTGCGAATTATGTTGGTTATTTATTTAGTAATTTATGGAATGTTCAGTTTATTTTATTATGAAGAACATTTAAATCACCCCACACGAACGCCAACATTCAATAAATGTCAAACTGCATTTCACATATGAATTTGTTTCTACATAAAGTACTTACTTAATATAGTGATAAAGTTTTTGTTGTGTTTGTTATAAATTAAGGTACCTACTCACATAAAACTTTACACCATTGCACGGTTAATTGTTTTGTTATTCACTGTAATTAATAGAAACTGCGGAAATATATACAATCTTCTGAAAAATTTTTAAATAAGTTGTAGCAAGTAGTAACTTGCAACTGTAGACTTACTTTTAGAGTTATTATGATTAAAAACTTAGTTTACAATCAATTTTAAATTCAACTGTGACTTCTTTTTCATGTTAGTTCATGCGCCCATAATTTTTTTCTATGCATTTTTAATTGTAGGCTCTACACAAATGATATAAATGAATAGAATTTTATCAAGTTTTATTGATTATGAAAACATAAAATGCCTACAGCAGCACAATTATAAATTAATTGTAAAATTATTAAGCTTTTTTTTTACAAATATTCAAATTCAAATGCCACTTGAATTTAGAGCACCCTGGCTGATAGGATTTCTCATTTAGACACTGTACAAAATCATCAATAAGTTTTATTGTAACATTAATTAATTAATAATATTCTTATGAGCATTCCTTTCAAATTTAATGACATATACATCATAATAAAGAGGGTTTATGGGTACCTAAGTATGCCAAAATAATCATTAATGTATACGTACTACCTACATAACACGGTTTAAGGAACGTTCAACTGTTTCTTATTTTTACTAACGAAGGGGTATAAGTGGTAAAAGAAAGTTTATACGAAAGTTTTCCCATCTAATACAGCTACTTATACGAGATGTAAATTATATTATTCTTTATGACAAAAGACAAAAAAATACTGAAAAAAACAAAAAATACAGATGTTCGTTATGTTTTACTTTCTGAAGGTGCTGGAACTTTTTTATTGACGTGACAACGTCTTATAATTCGATGGAGCCGGCTGCACGCATGAAAAAACATGACTCATGCGGCGTTACCTCGCTCTGAGGCGTTCCATTTAAGGCTTGAAGTGCAAGCGAGAGCGCGGAACGAGCGACAAAGAGGCACAATCGGCCTCCGCGTTCGGCAGCGTTCGACATCTGTCTCTCTCCTACTTGAGTGAGCGATGCGTCCGCGTGGACAGCTGCTATACAATAATACATTTCCATTTACCTCCTTCTCTATATCCATACAAAATATCTATCAAACAAATAAAATTAAAATTTTCTTTTGAAAAATGAAACCATTCCATCAGTATTTCCTTATGACGTTGTCACGTTCAACTATCGTTAGTAAACCGTCTTTACAGACAACCGATTTTTTTATTATATTCTGGGAATAAAGGTTAACAACAATGTGCTTGTGTAATACTTCAATGACCCCTTTTAAACAAAATAAGAAGTCATTTTATTTTGCGCTAAGAACAAGGTTAATTTGTACTAAAAGCAAGAGAGTTGCGTAATCCATTTAATAAGACATGCAATTTGTCGCCATACATCGCCGTCGCTCAAGATCAACGCATTTCTCCCAAGAGCTGACATCAGAAGTTCCTCAAACACTAAAGGCATTTGAGCACTTTAAATTGATAGCGGCGAACGGCGCGAATTCCACATCACCTACCACCACTATCGAGTTAAAAGGCAAAATAAAACAAAGCAATGACAACTCCCCGTTAATGCAATGTGAAACGCGTTTAATGCCTGGGGATGGAAGCTGAATTTCTCGATCAACGTTAAAAGCTGGTAAATGTTCATTAATAGACTGCAAAAAAAAAGGTTCTCAGCCTCTGTTCTCTGTTTACTCGTTCTCTGTATAAAAATAAATATTTTACTATATGCAATCGTCAAAAGGACTGTTGGTAAATTGCCTCCCAGTAGGTACTAAAGAAATCGGTTCCTCACTTAATTAGTTTTATAAATTGCCTCCCAAACCTTCTTAATCTTGATAATGATCATTAATAGATAAGAGAATGCAAAAAAAAAGGTTCTCAGCCTCTGTTTTCTGTTTACTCGTTCTCTGTATAAAAATAAATATTTTACTATATGCAATCGTCAAAAGGACTGTTGGTAAATTGCCTCCCAGTAGGTACTAAAGAAATCGGTTCCTCACTTAATTAGTTTTATAAATTGCCTCCCAAACCTTCTTAATCTTGATAATGATCATTAATAGATAATAGAATTCAAGAATACGACTTCACTTCTTTATATAAGGAGAAAATTCTAAAAGTCCTTATTTTCTTAAACCCTGATGAAGCCAGTGATTGTTTTATATTTGATTTTCTATTTATTTCCCCAATCTTATTCAAAAGTATTGTGAATTATATGATGAACAATTATATATCAGAGAACAATTTATTTCCTCAATGTATTTGGGCTTTGTAATTCAGCGAAACTTACTCAAAACGTTAAAAAAATACCTCTATCAATATGCCACTAAACTTATTAATTAAGCAGATTTAATGTAAAAAAAAAATTATTATTTCACATCGATGTAGATGTTGAAATTAATAAATCATACGAATGATATGCTGTCAGAGAATCAAGTCAAAAGCTATAACAGCCAATTCAACAACACACCGTAATTGGATGACCACGGAAATTTTCGAAATGTACGTATGTATATGTAAGTACATTGTAGAACACTCGAAATAAAACTCATTTTGGTGAAATTTCTAACTCCATAAAATCAGCAAATCAATATTAGATAGCGAATGAAACTGAATGTGTACGTAAATCCGTTGCAAATTACATTAAGGAGATTGACACTAATAAAAGGTGCGAGAGGCAGGCGACGCCACGATGCGGGGAAAGCGCTAATATCTATATATATTCACGCAAATTAGTACATACGTATATCTCTTTCGTTTGAATGTACTTGTGAGTATAAGTGGGTACTTTTTATAAAAACCTCTCATTTTTTGATTAAAAAACTCAGGTTCCTAATCATTCTGAAAATTTACAGAAAATATACTGCACTTTGGTGAATTTCCGATAGACCCATTGGATGTATTAAAACTTTTTAGAAAACTTAGATCAAGATCCTTCGAATTATACCACTCCAAACGCGCGGAGAAGTAAATCTTTGACTCATTTTAGCAACAACAATTTGAAGCCTCACGTAACCTACATTATATTAGTTTGTGTTAAGTAGAGTTGGTTAAGTGTTACTTCAAATTTGTTGCCTAAAATGGACTAAAGGTCAACTTCTCAGAAGTGGTAGGTATCTTTCAAAAGGTCCTGACCCAAGCTTTTGACGTGACAACGTCTTATAATTCGATGGAGCCGGCTGCACGCACGAAAAAATATGACTCATGCGGCGTTACCTCGCTTTGAGGCGTTTCATTTAAGGCTTAAAGTGCAAGCGAGAGCGCGGAACGAGCGACAAAGAGGCACAATCGGCCTCCGCGTTCGGCAGCGTTTGACATCTGTCTCTCTCCTACTTGAGTGAGCGATGCGTCCGCGTGGACAGCTGCTATACAATAATACATTTCCATTTACCTCCTTCTCTATATCCATACAAAATATCTATCAAACAAATAAAATTAAAATTTTCTTTTGAAAAATGAAACCATTCCATCAGTATTTTCTTATGACGTTGTCACGTTCAAGTATCGTCAGTAAACCGACTTTACAGACAACCGATTTTTTCACAGTATCAATCCACCACCAATCCAATGAGTCCAAATCGGAAGATTAGCCCAAAATATCATCTATTAAGTCAACCTTCATAAACAATAAGAAAATTAAAAGTATTTCCTTTTTTACTGACTTTCAATTCTGAAAGTATTGCTTCATCCAATTAATGATTTCTTTACTTCGATAATTACAAACCTAAAAATGACATGTGTAATATTGACTCTAATGCAGGGTTCATTTGCACCTGGAAAACTTTTTTTTTAATATTCGTATACCAATTTAATGGCAATTTTGAACTGTTTTTCTCAACTTTTTGCCCTCTTCTTTAAGGGTGTTTACCTATCTTTAAAACCACGAACTTTGTAATATGTTGACAAGCATTTTATTACAAGAAAATTAAACAGAATAATAAACTAATTGAAACGCTAGAAACTCGAAATTCTACATAGCTTTCAGCGACATTTTATTAACAACAACAGGAAATAATATTTTCGTGTTTGTTATGCACTTACCGATTGTTTTCCCATTACATGTTAAAACAAATAACCGCAATATTAATGCATAACCTTTATGAATACCATTGTCAATGACAGTGTGTAAAGTTCATCATCGGAATAAAAACACGTGCTCATGTTAATGAGTATGTAATTGACTCAAATTATTTTACGGCTGGAAAACAATGCCGGTTAATGCTACAATAGACGAAAATTTATTGATTAGACAATTATCGAAATTATTCAAGCCAACATGATACGTTACTGTTTTATTCGCTGAATTAGTTTTTTATTAAAAAAACTGGGTGTACTGAGTACCACATAAAATAAATATTAGGGGATCACTTCTTACTCCCACCCTCCCCGCGATGGAACCCATTTTGAAAGTACCCCAAGAACACTTAAGTTGGTGGTTAAGTATCTATGTACGCCTGCTTGAGTTTAAAAGATATTAAAAGATACGTATTGTAAGAAACGTAGCTAACAGTAATAAAAGAATAATCCTGAGTAATCCTGTTGATATCTAATCATGTAAATGAAAATAGTGTTATCTATATGCATACCTAGTCAATATTTTGTTCAGTTAATAAATAATTATTACAATAAATGCTAAAAATATTCTCAACAAAAATAGGTTACCACAGCTTACATGTTTATTACCTTTTTAACAAAAATTGACATTTTATGATTATAATTACCATTTTTCAATAAGAAATAAGAACTGACTTCAAAGCATTGCCTACGAATAGGTTACAAACCTGAACTAAAAAGCTTAAACACATCATCTCCTTATTTTCCACTTTTAGAAATGGAACATTTTTTACAAATTTAAATAGGACCGCCTTTGAAATATAGCTATTCAATAAAAAATGAATCATTGGTTCACAAATCAGCGAAGAAATTGCGTAACATATACCTAAGTACATAAAAAAAATACAGTCAAATTGGGAACTCCTCCTTTTCTGATGGTGACTGATAATATTACAATTGGTAATTTTATACTTTCGCGGTCCCCTCGTTTTATGGCTCTAGAAAATCGAAAAATCATCCGATTTCGATTAATTCTTTTTTAAAATCTTTGTTTTTACGGCGGATTTATGAAAAAAAAATATGGAAATAAAAAAAAATGAAAAGTTATATTGGTTTCATGGCTTTAAATGTTCATGAAAATGCACTCATTCATGTATAATTGTTGATAACTTTTTTCCAAGTAATCAAATGAAGTTGTTATTTTTTTTTCATAATCTACACAAAAAAACGAACAAATAAAAAAAAAATTATATAAAAATGTTGATTTATCATGTTTTTACAATTAAAAATAATAACAATTTCTCTTAAAATTAACCTTTCAATAAACAAACATTTTTTCCAAAATATATGAACTGCATTTCATGCTTTGTAAGAAAGTTATAAACGATTATATGCGAAGAAGTGCGTTTTTGATCACATTTGAATTCATAAAACTATATGAAATCTCCAGGTGAGATATTTTCATATTTTTTTTCATAAATCCGCCGTAAAAACAAACATTTTAAAAAAAAATNTTTTAAAAACAAAAAATAAAATACTTTATTTATATGCTGAGTACTTCTTTTTTGAACCATTTAGTCGAGAAATACTTTATGTAAAGCCTGAAAAGGTGGCAACCCTAGCAGTGTCTTGATCGATCAAACTCTGAAACCCCGTGTTTTACCCCTCTAGTGGTTTAATTTAAAAAAGAATTTTTTAATGCTCGCCTACGTTGTAAAAGAGACATTTTTGTAAAATTTCTCTAAAACGTAACATCAAGTTATAGAGTCTCATTGTTTTGAGACCTTGTAATAAATGTCAATCTACTTTTTTTAATAGGCCATAACTTTAATTTGATAATGAATTTCTAGAACAGCAATTTATTATAAACTAATGGAAATATATCGTTGACTCTATGTTTTAAACCACATTAAAGTGAAAAAAATAAAATCTGTTTTAGTAAAGTTTAACCTGTTATAACCAGAGACTTAGCGACCATAATGTACTAGTGTTTTATTCAAAAAATACGTGTTTAGTTCCATTAACTGGAAAAAAAAATGAAACGAGCATATAGACGATTAGTGGTGTTATTTTCACAATGCTGTCCATTGAAAAGTAGAAAACAATAGACCAAAGACGGAAAAATTAAACGTGATTATTAGCTGGCGAACATTTAAAATCAAACAAAGGGGCGGCATTTGGGCCGGAACGAAAAAACAAAGCTCGTATACATTAAATTATATTTCTATTTTTAGATTTTTACATACTAAGACCCCCTGAATGAAAATTCTAGGCACGGCCCTGTTCCATGTCTTTTACCCAATAAGCGGAACAAGTTAGAGTTGTATTAATATTACACACACCTAAAGAAATAGCAAAAATAGCAATAGTCATAATATACATTCATAATGGTGATCGTCGTTTATAGAAACAACAATAAAATGAAAAAAATGAGAAACACAAACCTGTGCAATTTCGTTTTCCGCCATTGGCGAAACAGTTATCAGCTAACTACAGTTGTCACCTTCAATAACATCTACCCGAACGTCCCTATAAACCCGCACCCACAGAACTAGAATCGGGCAAAATTTACGATCATAAACACTTCACTTCCAATCAATCCAATGCCGTCCGAAACAGCACGGCGACGCCAATGACGGTGAGTGTAAGTGTAGATACTTACGATGTATATCAAAAAGAATAAAAGATAGGACCGAATATGCCCTTCGTACACGTATCAGCACGTGTACTACGAATATAAAATAATTCTGATATAATTTTCGCGCACAGAATGCCAGAGAGTCACCACGTTATCGTGTGAGGAGACGCGAATTAAAGAAAACGCATGCGGGCTTGCGAACGACGCGATGTAAACTCCTACGGCAGCGTCGTGACGCCGACAACGACAACGCCGTCCTACGGCGACGCTCCCACCCCTCGGGCGAATCGATCATTTAGGCGGCGCGGCGCGGTGTGGCCGTTCGACGGCGATTTCGAGATTATCGGTGGCGTCAGCCCGATTCGTAGTAAGTGGAATGAAGAAGGAAGACGGATAAATAATAAAAGAAGAGGCAGTCCATCTGGTCTAATTGCTGTAACGAGGCAGATTAATGAATCCGGTCTGAAAAAATGAAACAGGAGACGAGAAAGATTTGTCGAAAACAAGAATCCGTGTCGTTCAAACAGTCCGGTAGAAATTTTACCATTAAATTTTTTTTTCTAGAAAGAATGTTACAAAGGTAATCTCCATACATGAAATAAATAATGTACAAAAGCTAACAAGGGAATAAGCACACAAGAATTTTTGTGCTTTTATCATGGTCGCAAAAAATTTTCCCAATTTTCTCTTATCAATAAAAACTTATTTTTCGTCGGTAATTTGTTAAGCAAATGGAAAAAAGCCATTGGAAAGCAATACAATAAACAAAAAGAACAATAAAGTGGCATTAGAGGCACGTGAGAAAATTCACATTTTAGCTTCCATTTTCCCTCTGCGGCGGAAATGATAAAAATGGTCGACTAACTGCCTCGCCAAATGTCGTTCCATTTCAATGCAAAACATAACACAACAGCTTGCTTTTTTAATTTCGAGATAACAATTTCAGAAGCCGGTTCAGTTTCCAAGATTTAAACCGAACATAATTTGAAAATGTTAGAGGGTTAGTCGTATAAAGAACATGAAATTTTAAAGACCAGGTGCTAGAGGTAAATTTAATAAGTAAAATCGTACTCAACCGATATTCTTTAATTATATAAATAGCTAATATTCAAGTGAAAATCTGAAGAAACAGAAATCGCAAACCCCCATTTTACCTCTTTAGTATTTTGAATCCTCATTTTATGGTAGATGATACTAATGCATAAGAAAACCTTGCGCAAATTTCAAGCTTTCTGACTCAGTGGTTTGGGCAGTGTCTAGGGTTGCTACCCGTACTTTATTATAAAGTATTGTACTCTATTTCGACTGTGCGTACGTTATACTTTACAAGACACATAAAGTACGCAAAAATACCTTATTTACGGCCTTAAGTAAACATCGTAATTTTGTACGCGATTATTCGAAATTCAGAGTATTTTTACATCAATAATATTGCTAATACAATATTTTTGAGAATGTTTCTAAGTGCGGAACAACCTAATTTCCCAAATCTCTTCAAGGTAGTGTCAGTTTTGCTGTCGGTTCCGGCCTCTTCAGCATTTACAGAAAGAGTATGAACGCAAAGTGGCGGGACGACAGGAATAAAGCTTCATTAAAACTAATTCAAAATGAACTTTTAGTTTACTTAAATCTTTGTTTGCCATGTTTAGAGGGTATTAACGTATTTAAGAGCGACAGCAATTTGTTACTGGCTGCTAGGTGTAACAAAAAATATGTTTTTAAAAACAAAAAATAAAATACTTTATTTATATGCTGAGTACTTCTTTTTTGAACCATTTAGTCGAGAAATACTTTATGTAAAGCCTGAAAAGGTGGCAACCCTAGCAGTGTCTTGATCGATCAAACTCTGAAACCCCGTGTTTTACCCCTCTAGTGGTTTAATTTAAAAAAGAATTTTTTAATGCTCGCCTACGTTGTAAAAGAGACATTTTTGTAAAATTTCTCTAAAACGTAACATCAAGTTATAGAGTCTCATTGTTTTGAGACCTTGTAATAAATGTCAATCTACTTTTTTTAATAGGCCATAACTTTAATTTGATAATGAATTTCTAGAACAGCAATTTATTATAAACTAATGGAAATATATCGTTGACTCTATGTTTTAAACCACATTAAAGTGAAAAAAATAAAATCTGTTTTAGTAAAGTTTAACCTGTTATAACCAGAGACTTAGCGACCATAATGTACTAGTGTTTTATTCAAAAAATACGTGTTTAGTTCCATTAACTGGAAAAAAAAATGAAACGAGCATATAGACGATTAGTGGTGTTATTTTCACAATGCTGTCCATTGAAAAGTAGAAAACAATAGACCAAAGACGGAAAAATTAAACGTGATTATTAGCTGGCGAACATTTAAAATCAAACAAAGGGGCGGCATTTGGGCCGGAACGAAAAAACAAAGCTCGTATACTGAAAGGCCACTTCCATCGCGTTTTTTTTTTTGCCTTTTCTATTCAATACAGAGAAGGGTTAAAAGCCTTCGGTGAGCACGTTAAACAAGACAGCAAAGAAATGGTTCACTGATTCTATTGTCAGATATCACTGACAGCCTTAGCGCTCGATGCAAGCTTACCTTGTTCCTTACCGAATAAAGCAAGGCAGACAGGTGTACACTTTAAAAATAGACTTGCACTTGAAGACCACAACAGACAGTTGCATTCGAGCATAAAAAAGACCTTCTATAAGATGAAAAGATAGACTAAAACCTGTGTGAAGTCGTATTGCAAGAAAACAAAAAAAAAACGAGTTGACCAATTTCTCTTGTGAATTTTTCGGTGGTCCTACACCTTAATTAATTAAAATTAAGTGTATCACAGGGCCGCTACGGCGCTCCATAACTATCGGATATCCGAAACAAAAATCTATCCGAAACCGTAATTGAATTTGGATGCATAAGTTTCGAATAATTTCAAATAGAGACAGAATCTTAATTATAAGGCTAATTATTTTTTTTTTGATAACTATAGTACCAACTGATAACTTAGAAATAAAGCCAAATCATTATCTGTATGTATTTTCCTTTCTGGATCGTTAAAAATCGAATAAGTGTAACAGAAACTATCGGATAATCCGAAATAATTTCATCTCCGTAACCGTATCCGAAACCGGCATAATATTATACATATATATTCGTATCCATAACCACATCCGAAGTTTCATATCCATAACTTCCCTGGTGTATATAGCCGATTAACTTTTGTTCTCATTAAAATATCGTAAAAACAGCCCAGATTTTCAAAAAGTGTGAAATAAGTGGACTATGAAATTCGAAACGTGTTAGGCATCTCTTTGCGTAAACAAATAAAAAAATTGATTTTACTGTATAGATATTTTACTAAGATGACCCACAAGACTATTTTCCATTTTAATGGTAAAGTGAAATTTGTTTATTATGTTTAGTTTGGATATAATGACTGTTTAAAATGACTTATCGTTTATTATGACTGATGCTCAAGAAATCATTTCCGGCTATAGTGACCCAAATGATTAATAATAAATAAATATTGATATTACAATTGATAGNTGTTTCTGCCTCTAATATGCCTCTAACTAGACCTTTATGCTTGAGAAGGTGTCCTACCAACCTATCTCGCCTATTTCTTATTGACTTCCATAAAGTCTTCTGTTCTCCTGTTCTTTCTAATACCTCTTCATTTCTAACTTTCTCTATCCACGGTATCCTTATCATTCGCCTGTAACACCACATTTTTAACGCTTGTAACCTCTTCTTTTCCGCAGCGTCCACCGTCCATGTTTCGCACCCGTACAGCTCCGTACACTAAATATATACCTTTGACAATCTTTTTCGAATATCTAAATTAACCGTTCGCAAGCATGAAAGTAACTTCTTTTTATTGAAGGCGACTCAACCCTGCACTCCTCTGCTTTCTATCCTTCCTGCTCCTACTTTCCTACCTAAAATCGGCCAGTTCTTGTAATTTTTAGTCTGCTATCTTTATATTCGCTCGTTCGCTACTTTTTCTTCCCTTGCATACAAGTATTTTTGTTTTACTTTTATTTATTTTCATACAATACTGTTTTGTCAATACTAGTTGAATTATAAAGTAATTATTCTAAATACAATTAACAGAAATGAATTAGTCAATTATAATGCTAGGCTCTGTCCGCGGCTTCGCTCGCGTTGATGGTCTTCCGCGTCAAAGATCATCAAAGAGACAGTGTTGGACCAACCAGATGAAACATTCATTTTACGTAAATTGGTTTTAGTAATTCTTGCATTTGAAGCACTATATAACTTTGGCGACTGTTAGAAACAGTACATATTCTTATCTGTATTAATAATTTAATAAATTCAAGTCACTTTAATTACTTTCTACGGTTAAAAGTTTTCGCGAGTACAGTTTCTGACGACTAATTAGAAGTACTTTGGGCTTCAGATGCGTCTAGAAATATAATGGTAATTAAAAATTAGTACGTTCAAATTTACAAAGACGATTTGCGAGCTCAATTGTCACTGGATTGAAAAATTGTATAACACTTTTTTGTTGTATTTTGTGTCAGAAAGCCATGTTTTTTTTTTAATTATTATAACTGGGACACCCTGTATATATAAGAACTTCACAATATCATTGAAAAAAACTAATTTTGACCCACCGTTATGTCCATAATCGTCAAAGTGCGTCAATAGTTCTCCTTATTCAAGTTGCATCTGCCTTCGACAGTGAATGTTTAGGGTTACGGTCCCGTAATAAAGCAATCCACCATAAAAAAAAATGCAGCATTCACGATGACGTTGTTAGAAACAGACTTTACATTTATCGACCGCTGGTGTAGTGTCTTGTTGTTTATTTTTTATTTCTTCTCTCGACCTGTGATGTCGACAGCACCAGGAAAATTCCGACGTCAAACGAATTTCCTTCGGAAACGGCGCAGTTTTATTGTCACGAATAATTACAAAAGTTTTAAACTTGCTTTCAAAACATACATAAATGTTCGTAATTACACACAAGATGCATAAAATAAATATAAAGCTTTCGCAACACAAATTATGATGTTAATCCAAAAGGTGTTTATAACGTACATTGTGGCTTATACCCGTTTTTTTTGCATGCTTTGTAATGAAAAAGAGAAATGGAATTTAAGACACATCAAAAAGTAAGTAACTTGAACAAGAAGGAATTGTTATAAGGTGTTTTCGGTGTATAGGTGTATATATATGTGTAAAAAGCAACTTAAATAAACGCTTCAACAAATGCGAAAAATCAACGAAAAATATCTATATAAAAAACGAAGTCTTCGTTGGTACACTTTTCTTTGACGGTGTTATAAGTACCAAACCGGGATAACTGACTTTTACTGGGCGCACATATTCCAATGTTCCGATTTACCGCACTGTGGCAGCTTTAACACAGTGTAATAAACGTTACACGATCACCGTTATTAGTCCACAGAACATCCCCTTTTTAAATACATAATTATGGATAATTAGCCGAATCTTCCTGAGTAGCTTCGTATTAATGAAATTCATTCTGTAGGACAATAGTAAACTATTGTTTCACATTTTATTCCCAATAGAAAAGCATCAAAATTTGACTGTTAGTATTAAAAAAAAGGGATGCTGCAGTATGGACTATAAATATCTCCGAATGCTTGCTACTATTTTACGGTTGGTAGGTCCATTTGTATGTTAGATCTGAAGTTCTAGTCATGATTATCGTCGTTTTAGTGCATTTAAATGGAATAAATTGAACATTATTCATACAAGCGCAAGTTATTTATTATGGTGTTAATGTTGATTCGAAAACCGTTCCGGGACCGTTCTCAACCCATTTCGAACTTCAATGAAGGAAACGTAAACTACTGTGTATACTAGTGAATGTGTATTTGTAGATCGGATAACTGCTCACTCAGGGCGAATTTATCATCTTGTCGGCACTAAAGTTCGAACGTAATTCTCTATGTAACATGTATAGTGTATTCATTCTACACCCTGTTAAGCACAAATGTAGAAAATAGGGAACAAGTCTCGGGCAGACGGAGTGGAAAATTGACATTTTTATCGAGATCTAGGAACATGTTATTACAGTTTCACACAAAACGAATAAAATGGACATTATTTCTTCCTGTGAAATAGATATATGTATAAAGAAACCTTACAACTTTTTCAATCTATATACTAGTTGAATTCATCATCATCAGGTCGTCAGTCCTAAGACTGGTTGGACACGCACCTCCACTCTTTCATATCCTGAGCTAATCTTCGCATTTTTCTAAAACTAGAACAACCCACATCCTTAACTATTTGCGAAAAGTAATCTAACCTAGGTCTACCTATACTCCTCCTAACTCCTGTTTCTGCCTCTAATATGCCTCTAACTAGACCTTTATGCTTGAGAAGGTGTCCTACCAANTAAAGTAAAATCATACAAAAGTTAGATTACCAATTTTCATTAGGTTAGGTTAGGTTAAAAAAAGCATTTCTTCATGGTTAGAACCCCAGATGAATGAATACGATTCGCATTCTTTCTTATCGTCGAGATACAGCATTTCTTTCGTAGTTTATTATTAGGTATATGGAGTTGTTCATCATAATTTTACGATAATTCAGAAACAATTTTTTAGAACGCTACACAAAAGAACGTAAACTTTCTATACAAAGTCGATGTTTGAAAGAAGTATTCGTACTCGTGTGTGCTCCTCTCAGAGCAGCATATGAGCTGTGCTTTTCCGTCAGGACTTGAACGCAGCGAAGGAAAATTCGAAGAACATATTCCCTCGCACACAACACGGTTGGCTTGCTGCCAACTTAATCCACCCTATTGACGCAAACAGCCCCCGTCAAGGACGTGCTTTAGATGGAAGACGTAGTAGAGACATGTCGGTGTTCAACCCTTTTCGAGTCACTCGTGAGACCGCTACGTTTAAGTGACACTTAAAGTTTGATTGTCATGCAAATGGGCGGCTACCATCATCGTATGAAGTATACGAAGATTCCGAAGATATTTTTCGGAGACAATTTAATCCGCATTTTAATAATGGCTCAATTTTTTCTGCATTATAATGTAATTGATTTGTTTGTTTGTGCATCTTCGCATTCGACAGAATACAGACCACTTCGAATTATTTTATTCGATTATGGTAACGTGCCTATCACGTTAAGGTTAGCTACGCCGGGATTCGCTTCAGCAAGTAGATATCCATATATTTAAATGGACCTTGTTGGAGCATACGTAATCCTAAAATGTAGCATCGTACTACAGATGGCGTTTACCGCGCCATTTGTGGTATTTTCT
>NW_020439087.1:269347-272638 GCF_000699045.2 Agrilus planipennis
TTAACCGTTCGCGAGCATAGAAGTGACTTCTTTTTATTAAAGGCGACACGACCCTGCGCTATCCTCTGCTTTATATCCCTACTACTCCTTCCGTCCTGACTTATCTGACTTCCTAGATATCAGCCACTTGATTTTAATTCGTCTCCTATCTTTATATTCGCTCTTTCCCTACTTTTTCTTCCCTTGCATACCAGTATTTTAGTTTTACTTTTATTTATTTTCATACAGAACTGATCTGTCAGTACCGCTTCCATTTTATTTAAAGCTATCTGCAGGATAAATGTTTACACCAAAACTAATTGTTACAACCAATAAACAATTTAAAAAAGTAGCCTCACTTCTGACAACCCTCTTCCTATCCGCAATCGGTTCATAGGTTTCGAAAATTACACAGCACAGACAGAGAGAGACACACAAATTTCGATATTACAGGTGACACTTTAATTCTAGAGATATAGATATATTGGTATTGATTATTATACTTTTTACAATAAAATAAAGGTGGTGGAGACACCATAAAAATTTTTTTATCAATTTTAATTTTTTTCTGTCTGCTAGTTTGTTGAATAGAATAAAAGAAAAAACAGTTTAATTTTTAATTATTTTGCAATTTTCTAAAGTCAAAGTGAAAGCCATAAGAATTTTTTTATTTTCCTTGATGAATCCTAAAAAGTATCACTCCTCTACCTCCCAAAATACACAATAAAATGTCGTAGATCATAAAATCATCGCTAATTAATGTATTTTTAAATCATGGGCAATTTGATTAATGAAGCTTTGTTAAACCCACTTAAATTCCGACACTTGAGAGAATCTTTCTCTTAGATTTCCGAGATCATGCATTGAAAGCAGTTGATTGTAAATGTTAATACAGTTGGGCGTTTCTGCATCAAGTTTAATTGGAGACATTCAATGGATTAATGTTCGGGATTAGTTAAAGAAGTTTTCGTCGCATTCGAACCGTACCTATTATACACACAGAACTTCTAAATTCATTTTAGAGAACAACGAAACCGAGGGTGCAAGTACATGTCATGCATATAATACGCGTATTATGTTTATTGTCTACTATAGCGTATAAAAGCTATATAATGATGTGTAAATACATACATACGCATGCCATTATGTAGTATTAAATTTAGATATCATTAAACTGAATGGAACAAAGACGTAAAATCATGGAGTAATTTACCTTAGAGATGAGAAGGGTACCCGGATGTTCCGGATCTAGTATCCGGCGGATCCAGCACATTTTTTTGGATTCGGCTTATTGTCGGTATCAGATAATGATAATGGTCCTAGACAAAAATTTTCAATCTCTCAGAGTCTTTCAGCGTCTCTCACAGTCTTTCACAGTCTCTCGGTTATTGCCTAAGTGTTTTTATGGATCTCTCACAGTCTCTGTATGAGAGACTCGAACGATAAAATTGTTAATTCAGAGATTCGAGTCTCTCACAGAGAGACTGAATGAATACAACTGAAAAATTGAGAGACTGGAGTCTTTCGTAGAAAGACTGGGATCTCTGAAATATTTTTAACTTAGAAAATTTTAACCATGTCTATCGAGACACCACTTATTGAGATATTCGAGTCTCTCGTTCAGAGACTGGATACGAAATGAGGATCTCTCTATGAGCGACTCGAGTCTCTCGTTCAGAGANTAATATTAATTCAATGAACAGCAGCAATAATGAATAATTTGAACTGTGGTCCGAGACTTAAATAGTCTGCACAAATAGGACACGCCTCTAAGTAAACAGACCCCTTGGTCAACGCTACTATTGTTGCTATGCACCCTTCAGGTACGGCGTGACGTAGTTGGGGACTCGGACTTTCCTAACATTTGGTACCTACCTGAAGGGTGTAATAAAGAGGCCTAAAGCTGCTTGTAACAGAATTTGAAGTTACATAGAATTACACGATACAGATATGATACAGTTATATACAAAAAAATACAAACTAAAATAACTATAAAAAAGAATATACAAATATACACATCGACACCAAACACCATGTTCGGTAAACATTTTGCCTTATCCGTATATAGATAGAAGATTGTGAAGACTGATAACTTTTGTAACTTACAATTTAAATTTAATAGTATGATGCAAAATTCCAAAAAAATACGTCAAAGCCTTAAATACGCATCATAATGTTGAAGTACCTATTTGAATTCGACTACGCGACGAAATATAACAGTGTTGAAGATACATATTTTGTAACTTCTACTTCACGTAGGTATGTTTTATGACAGAGGAGAGTTCATTAAAGATGACACGGCAGCTGTCTCGTCATTTTTAAAATAACACTCCACGAGGGATGAAAAGTGTCATAGAAATGTTTTCGAGTATTTTCAAAAGAAAGAGGATATGCTCGTAATAAGTCTACGCAGTGGTACCGAGTGACAGACGGAATCAATTTTTAGGGTGTATCTACCTGTAACATTAATACACAAAGCTAAACAACTTGTTACAGCTAAATTTGAGTGTAAATTCCGATATTATCATATTATGGAAAAATCTATACAATTTATTATTTTAATAGATTCATACCTCAAAAGTTAAGAATTTATGAAAAATTTACATCGACTGCGTAAGGTTTTATGGTTTTACTAGAGAACATACTCCTTAGTAGTTCGAATCCTCATTTTATGGTAGATGATACTAATGCATAAGAAAACCTTGCGCAAATTTCAAGCTTTCTGACTCAGTGGTTTGGGCAGTGTCTAGGGTTGCTACCCGTACTTTATTATAAAGTATTGTACTCTATTTCGACTGTGCGTACGTTATACTTTACAAGACACATAAAGTACGCAAAAATACCTTATTTACGGCCTTAAGTAAACATCGTAATTTTGTACGCGATTATTCGAAATTCAGAGTATTTTTACATCAATAATATTGCTAATACAATATTTTTGAGAATGTTTCTAAGTGCGGAACAACCTAATTTCCCAAATCTCTTCAAGGTAGTGTCAGTTTTGCTGTCGGTTCCGGCCTCTTCAGCATTTACAGAAAGAGTATGAACGCAAAGTGGCGGGACGACAGGAATAAAGCTTCATTAAAACTAATTCAAAATGAACTTTTAGTTTACTTAAATCTTTGTTTGCCATGTTTAGAGGGTATTAACGTATTTAAGAGCGACAGCAATTTGTTACTGGCTGCTAGGTGTAACAAAAAATATGTTTTTAAAAACAAAAAATAAAATACTTTATTTTTATGCTGAGTACTTTTTTTTTAACCTTTTAGTCGAGAAATACTTTATGTAAAGCCTGAAAAGGTGGCAACCCTA
>NW_020439087.1:272864-275870 GCF_000699045.2 Agrilus planipennis
GCTACGCCGGGATTCGTTTCAGCAAGTAGATATCCATATATTTAAATGGACCTTGTTGGAGCATACGTAATCCTAAAATGTAGCATCGTACTACAGATGGCGTTTACCGCGCCATTTGTAGTATTTTCTAAAACGCCCTGTTAAGACAGCAGGCAGTTTCGACAGAATACAGACCACTTCGAATTATTTTAATACTTATAGTTTTTTTAATGTATTTGATAATTCAACTGTGTAGTAGATGTTTTACATTAAAAGTTATATTGTAACATATCCGTCCGTTCCTATTGGAACACCCTGTAGTTGTTGCTTTCCAGCATCTCACACTTTGTTGCTTTATTCAAATTTCCATTTCTTCTCTTGAGTTTCCAGCAAAGCATAATGCCTTTTAAGGGAACAATAACTTTTAATTCTGTCAGCCGTCCTATACATACATTATGCGTTTTGATTTGTACAAGATTTTCTCAGATGAATTGACAATTTTAAATGTGACATCAGGTGATTTTTAAATAAGCAAATTATTCAAATTTAATACACAAAATGTCAATCCATCCTAATGAAGCATTCTGATGTCTACGTAGATTTAAAGAATAAATAATTTTCTGGTTGTGTTAGAAGCATAGACATTTGCCAATCAGGTGAACATATAAATGAGCGTACATTTTCTAAATTATATGTCATACACTATCATATTGACTGACAGGTCATGGTTGAAATTAGTAGACCTACTGAAAAATCAACAAACCAGGACACTGTGCCTATCAGAATGAACACTGAATTTAGATGTTATTTGTTACCAAACATTGTCATTTAATTGATTAATATTGATTTTTAATTACAAATTTCAATAAAACGGTAACATCCAAGACATCGAAGGAAAGCCTAAGGCGCAGTAATATCATTGGAAATAAAACATTAGCTAATGTGGAATATCGGTATCAGTAGAGGAAATAGCTGCACCGATTTCTATTACATCCATTGGGAAAGCAATTAGGAAAAGCTTAAAACTTCATTTTTAATACTTTATTCACTTTGTTTTAAGGCTGTTCTACCATGACACATACGTACGGTAACCCAAGTTAATTTAATTGACAAGACTTTTCAGATATGAGATATGAAACTCTTTTCATTAAATACGTCGGTGTGAAAATTATTTAAATAAATTACTTCTAATGTGTATTCCTTTGTTGTAGCAAAGAATTGTTTAATCTTGAAATGTGTGTGCGGAACCGTTCAAAAACAATATCTTATACTTCGTTGGAATTTGGAATCGCAAGTTGGTGTTTGAGTTCTTATTTTGTCGATAGCACACAATACGTTGACAGCTGATAAATTCGCGTCGTTGTCGATCGCATCGTTTCGGTAATTGTCCCAGTGACGCAAAAAAAGAGTTCTCCCCTATTTACGATTGCGACAGAGGTGCCGTGAAATACGATTCCAATTTCGCCAAAACGTTTCCAACAGTTGATAAGAATTGGAAAGCATATCGTGCCGGAATCTCAATATGTTGTTTCCCTTAAATGTCAACCATTTATCTTAAAGAATCGCAACGTTCCAGCTGCGATAAACGACCACATACTACCTCCTCTGTTTCACGATATATTTTAAATTGTATCTCAATTCACTTTAAATAAACGTTATTGAAATTATATGTGGAGCAACTATTCAACGACATATTCATTCTGTTGTACTGGCAAATAAGTGAATATATGTCAAGGATGTTGTTGAGACCTTTTCTTGGAAAGAGAAATCTCGAAATTGTAAAGAACTTAGAAATAGATTTTAAAATTAGAAAGTGCAGGAACAATTGTTAGGGGACTATTTTTTAACAGCATGCCGAGGGTGATCGGTCATGTCATAAATTATAAGTTGTAGTTTTTCAGAAATCGCACCGTTCCGTCACGAAGTGACCCTGACCAAGTAACCGAGGGTGAGGGGTGGCGACGGTACTCGATACATCTTAACTTGAGTTTTTCGGAGAGACTCAATAAATAAAGACGGTTGACTTTGTAACAAAAAAAAAAGAAAAAACTTTGTATTTCCACTAAAAATAAAAATTAATGCGAACTACAATCTGTATTTTAATACAGCGTTTTAACAAGTGGTTAAGACGCAACAGATGTTATGTATGGAGATTAGTAACCGTAACCAAAATTATAGGATATCCAAAATAAAAATCGGGGCCGAGTATAATTATAAAACTAATTGTTTTTTTTTGTGATTATACGTAGTACCTACCGAATGATAATCTGCTAGTCAAAACATTGCCTATTTCTATTTTCCTTTTACAATTTTTTAAAAATCGAATATCTATACCTAATTAAACTATCGGATAATCTATAACCGTATACAAAACGGGTATATTATTCATAGGTACGTCCGTATCCACATCCAAATCCGAAACTTCATATACGTTCACCCTACTTCACAAGTAAAAATAAGTAAATTGGTGAAGGTGTGGAATACATTTTTTCAATCAAATCTATCTGAAAATATCTATCCTGTTTTTCCGAAAACTATCCGAAACACCAAATTTATTATTTATTGCACTTATATTATTTTATTATTTATATAAAAAAAATGCAGAAAATATTTGTATGGATTCCACCCTCTGCTAATTGCATATAGTAGAATATACATACGTCCAACTCCCAACTCTCCACTAGTGTATCTATTACAATATGGTATTAGTATTCACTAACTCAGCAATTGTTTAAACAATATAGAATTGTAGAGTGATGAGTTAAATATATCTTGGACTTGTCTTTATTCAGACTCGATCAAAAATTGAACCAATCTAAAACTACATATCTACCAGTATTATTTTCCAACAATTCGCATATAAAGAACGTAATAAATTCTTAATTAAAAACATGATTGAGGAATGCGTCTTCACATTATTTTTATAACCAATAACAAAGTTTCAAGTAATGATGTTACTGATGTCAAATATCCTTGACACAATAACCACAGCACAACAAATACTATACCTAATAAAAAATTTTCTGT
>NW_020439087.1:277989-283951 GCF_000699045.2 Agrilus planipennis
GTCTCTCAGAGTCTTTCAGCGTCTCTGAGAGCGTCTCTCACAGTCTTTCACAGTCTCTCGGTTATTGCCTAAGTGTTTTTATGGATCTCTCACAGTCTCTGTATGAGAGACTCGAACGATAAAATTGTTAATTCAGAGATTCGAGTCTCTCACAGAGAGACTGAATGAATACAACTGAAAAATTGAGAGACTGGAGTCTTTCGTAGAAAGACTGGGATCTCTGAAATATTTTTAACTTAGAAAATTTTAACCATGTCTATCGAGACACCACTTATTGAGATATTCGAGTCTCTCGTTCAGAGACTGGATACGAAATGAGGATCTCTCTATGAGCGACTCGAGTCTCACGTTCAGAGACGCTAAACAGTTTTTTTTTATAGTCTCTCGACAGTCTCTCTCAGCGACACCAGAGAGACTCGATGAGAGACGGAAACTCGAGTCTCGCTTTCAGAGACTCTGAAAGACTGAACATTTTTATCTCGGAGGGTAATTCAACAGGAGGAAAAAAAGAAAAATACAGCAGTAATAATAATGTCAACGAAATTATACATTCTTAATTATTAAAAATTCAAAAAAAAGCAGTAATAAATCAATTTAACATCGAAATTTATATCCTAATAAATTCGGAAGGGCAAAACAAAATTAATTATAGATTGCAGAATTGTGGAAGAGTAAAATGGAAGAATGAATTAATACTAACGTAAAAAATTTCTTCAATTTTCAATGAAATGAATAAAAAAATAAATATTGAAACATTATGTTACGGATATAGAAATTTTAAATAATTTATAAGTAATATACTTAAAATCTATTGATTTCTTGTAATATGTTGGAATATAAAATCAGCATATATTAGCACTATATTAAATTCAGTCTCAAAATCAATAAGCTAACTGTTATATATATAAAATTTAAATGTATTACATTTCAAACACTGCACCTAATTGTGCATTATTATTCAACGTGCATCTATATCCTGGTTTTTAACGAAAAAAGTACATTTTTGAATTTTAATATGCAGTTGTATTTGTTAATAACTTCAAACATTTTACATTAAAATCTAAATGGAAAAAAACTCTGTTCCCCGTTACCCGGTAAAGCCACTATCCGATGCATCTCTAATTTACATTTCCTGAGGGCGATATTCATGTATTCACATAGTCATTAAAAGTGGGTTATTCATAAATGCGTGACAAAAATGTGTAGTTTTAAAATTTTTTTTTGTTTGTTACTTATACTGTGGCTGCCGTTTCTTTTGCAATTATTTAAAATGACGATAACTGATATTCAAAAGCACAGACTAATGTACTATCAGTATATATACAGTAAAATTGCGATATGGAAACCCAGCATTATGTCACCAACATATGTGAACAAACATTCATTAATAGAAATTAATGCTCAATGCCTAAAAAATCGATATTTCACCGTTAGTGTTGGGTCATTACTGTAAATTTCCAACATTTTTGACACTTGCCTGAATTTCAAAAATAAAGTTTTAGGTAAAGTGTAACGCATTTAGTCAAAAATTGTGGCGTCTAGTGACTCAAAAAATATGTAATTTCTAAGACACAACAAAACCAAAACCATATCACCTCAAGTTCAGAGAGATGTGCGCCGACCAAGCAAAATAAATGCATTAAACAGTACGGGGTATTCCATAATAGAAAAAAAACTAATGTAATTAGTTTCTTGATCAACGAAGTAAAAATTTTATTATGATTTTGAAAAATGAATTAGCTTTTTAGAATTTTCCAGAAAACGGTATCTTCTTTATCTAATATCAAATAAAAAAATACAATAAAAGGACTAGGTAACCACAATAACAGAAACGATAAAATGATGATGATTTAAAGTTGATAAAACTCTTCGTTTTCAATTTATTCCAGAAGACTGATAAATTCCTATTTGATGTCATTGTTATTGTCATCACAAAGACAAAATTCTTCACCGTCAATTGTCTGGTCCTTGTTAATATTTTCAATAGTTTTGTTCGTCGTTTGTATTTTACCTTATTGATACTAATAATACTGTAGCGTGCACGAGCGTGTTTGTGTGCGATCGGGCACACGTGTGTGTGCGCGGTTTATCGATTCGCCAACTAGCCGCGGGCGCCTTTCTTCATGTGCGCCGTATTTGTAAATGTGTGTGTCGTACCTGCGTTCTGGGAAAGCAATTAAACAGTTAAAAGAAAAAGAAACTTTTCCGGACGGCTCGAGAAGGTTCCCGAAAGGAAACAAAAGAGTGTTTGAATGAGGAGACGATCGCCGAAAAAAGTAGAAATAAATTGACCGTTACAGAAGTGAATCCAGAAATAAATTGACAGTGATAGCAGTGAAATAAACAGCGCAGTGAATAGTGATATATTAACAGTAGTGTAAATAAATAGAATAATTCATAACGTAAGTTTAGTAACAATTTAATAGTGTTTTTTTAAGTTCTTTAATAATAAGTGTAAATAAATAGGTTTTGTCGTTATCAATCATAGAAGAATTTTGTTAAACCTACGAACATTACAATACATTTCCCAATGGCGTTACAGATTGGCGTCACAGCATGCGACAGTAGATGGATGCTACCGTTGCGAACTGTTTTCTCATTTTTCATCATGAACATTTTTCTCTAGGACAGTATCTCGATATATTTCTGCACGATACCAGTCGATAACGTGCAACATAACTGCATCTGTACGCGGACAGAACAGATACACCCGCACACATGTCGGTGATCGCAAGATTAGATATTATTGACGATTTTCGCATAAAAACGCCTTTGTCCAACTGGGAAAAGCTCGGTGACAGCTGCTCACATTTTTACATTAGTAAAAATCAGTTTTCCGTGTTTGCTTTTTGTTAAAATAGATGGTTGCTACTTGGAACTTTTTGTATTGATCGACGCTAACAGGTGAACTAAATAAAATTTTCATCACGTAAATCAGTGCCTGTCGAGTTATGGATATACGGAACCCAGTAAATAACTTGTTTTTACTATTTGTGTTTAAATAAAATTAGAAAATTAAAAATCGATTATGTTTACAAGTCTCTCCATCAATATAATTGACAGCTTACCTTTATCTTTCTCTTTTTATTTTATTAACAAGTGAACTTTGGCGAATACAATAAGTGATGGTAACAAAACATCCAATCTACCGAATATTTAGAAAAATATTGATACTGCGTTTATAAATAACGTAAAAAAAATTAAATAATTGTTAATTTTAATGCATAAATATATTAAGATTAATTCTAAGATTTGAGACAACCAAATAGAACAGATTTTTCTATATTTTGTTTGTGGTGTAAGAATTCTTCAGTTGACAGTTTTGTTTATAAAAATGATTTGGTAAATGTCTAGATGAAGGGTGGGATAGAAAGAGGAGGTCTCCCCCGCTACTGTATCATAAAAAGTTCGTGGCGGTCTCACCCCCATAAAAAGTTATGGGGGTTAGATGGGGTGGGGATAGAGGGGATCGAAAGAGGGTGGTCACCTGAGTAAAACCCCATAAAAAATTTGCGGCGGTTGATTATTTTGACAATTTTCACCAATTTTTACCAATGAGTTTTTTGGTTCAACAAGCGTCGCCACTGGTTATTATCTTTTACACAAAAGATTTCTTATACACCCGATTTTATTAATTTTGCAAATAGGTTCACGAATTAAAATCGTTCTCTGGATCAGCAACAATGTCATTCATTCATAGACTAAATTCGTGAGCACGCGATTCCTTTGTTACATAAAAAAAGACGTATAATTCGAGGCGACGGCGACGCGTCGATTATCAAAAGCAGAAACGAAAAAAAAAATGTCCGAGACAATGAAGACTCCCAGTCCATGAGACGAAAAAGGCAAGTGCGCTAAGTGCAACGTTTTTTCTTCTTACGAAAACAAAAGACCGAAAATTTACGTCACCCTGAACAAAGGCGACCTGATCCAGTTATTTTTAAAGAGATAAACGAGCGCAAACGGCACTGTACCTACATAATAGCCAACGATTCCGGAGACAATTCGTGTTCAGAAACGTAACAATAGGCAGAGGTTATAGTCAACGACCGCAAATGCGTGAAAGGAAACTCCGATAAGTGATAAGTAATAGTAGATAGTTATGGTCATGCCTCACATTTAAGAAAATACTTCGAAGAACCATTTGTTCCAACGCTAATTGGTACTTTAAAATATAGCTATAACCGTAAGAACCTGATTTCAGTTAAAACGTGACCTACCAAGAAAAAAATTGTTCAACGTTCCTTTTTCGTCAATTCTTCGGGCGAGTTTTCCATTAAATAACACCCTTACCAGCATTATGGTAATCAATAAATAATACAAATTATGACAGATGACCTATTCCAGTACAAACTTAATTACCAATTTTTATTAGATAGGTTTTTTGTAATACTTATTAAATTATTATTACGTGTTCGTTTTTTCTGTAGTAGAATTACCCGACACTTTCAGGTACCCGGCGTCATTATCCGGTACTCCGCCACATCCTAAAAAAAGTGCCGGATCTCCAGGTATTAGGTCCATCTTTAGACGAGACCAGTGTTGCCACTTCGAGGGATTTATCCCGATTCGAGAGATTTTTGACGTTCTCGAGGGATAAAGGGAGTTTTCCTTGTTTTCGCGGGTTTTTTTGTAATTTGCTATTTTTTGGTTGGTTTTGTTGACCTGATATTATATTATGAAGGCGCTCATTATTCTAATTGTAAACGTAAAATTTTATCAGCTATATATAATGCTGTACGATGAANAAATATTTGTATGGATTCCACCCTCTGCTAATTGCATATAGTAGAATATACATACGTCCAACTCCCAACTCTCCACTAGTGTATCTATTACAATATGGTATTAGTATTCACTAACTCAGCAATTGTTTAAACAATATAGAATTGTAGAGTGATGAGTTAAATATATCTTGGACTTGTCTTTATTCAGACTCGATCAAAAATTGAACCAATCTAAAACTACATATCTACCAGTATTATTTTCCAACAATTCGCATATAAAGAACGTAATAAATTCTTAATTAAAAACATGATTGAGGAATGCGTCTTCACATTATTTTTATAACCAATAACAAAGTTTCAAGTAATGATGTTACTGATGTCAAATATCCTTGACACAATAACCACAGCACAACAAATACTATACCTAATAAAAAATTTTCTGTGCATAGGTTTTCTGTTGTACATAAATAACTCAATTTGAATTTTCTACTTTACTATCTCATAACGTATGCATTATCTACATGTAATTACATACATACATTTCTCATGTTTTTATTGACGTGCTACGACTAATTAAAAGTTAGGTAATTTAAATCGCACGTGTGCCAGTGAAGTTTAATGAAAGTCGGTGGATTTTATATGCAGCAAAATAACAAATTTTCCGAAAAGCCTGCAAAGTACGTAGAATGCGCGCGTATGTGAATCGTTCCGTGATTGAAGTGAATTGCGATTGCACCAGAGAGGATGCTTAAGAGGGTGAAATGGAAATTTAGATAAAACCAATTTTTATTTAACCAGGGCATTATCCAATCGATCGGACAAAGGCGGAATGCGTTTTCTAAAACTTTTTCATTTTGGTACTATAGTCTATATACTATATACAAATAGCCGGGGAAAACGTATAAGATGTCATTTTTAAACATTGTAATTTTCGTAAACTTCGCATTTCCCTAAAACTAGAACAGCCCACATCTTTAACTATTTGCGAACAGTAATCTAATATCTAGGTCTACCTCCACCCCTCTTAACTCCTGTTTCTGCTTCTAATATGTCTCTGACTAGACCTTCATGCCTGAGAAGGTGTCCTACCAATCTGTCTCGCCTATTTTTTATTGACTTCCATAGAGTCCTCTGTTCTCCTATTCTTTCTAATACCTCTTCATTTCTAACCTTTTCTACCCACGATATCCTCATCATCCGCCTATAACACCACATTTCGAACGCTTCTAACCTTT
>NW_020439087.1:290522-294700 GCF_000699045.2 Agrilus planipennis
AACTTTTTTGAATTGTATATTGTTTTCGTATCATTGTATGGTCTTCAGCAAACATCTTGAAAGTGACCAGTCAACAGATCAGAAACAGATGTTAAAACTAATAAAAATAAATGTTTGAATTGGTGTATTGTTCCAAAATCCGAACATCTAAACATCTAAACCCCCAAGGCCTGGTTTTGTCTGCATTTTTGGGAAACGAGATAACTACATACAATAAAATTATCGGTATTATACTATCGACACGAAAAGTTGTCCATGTTTACAAAAATATTGTATATTTTTTCTTCGAATAAACGATTAAATTAACGAATTAAAAAATAATAATAGTAATAAGTTGGAGGGATTTTTAGAGAAAATATGGGACTTTTTGGACCTGCGCGTGGAGGGATTTTTAGAGAAAATATGGGATTTTTTGGACCTGCGAGTGGGATTTTTCCTGTAGTAGGTTGGCAACACTAGACGAGACACATTTTGGTTATAACTAGTCTTTAGGACAGTCTAAGTTTAATAAAGTAAAGACTGTAGCTAAAACCAGAGCTTTGCGCCGCTACAATCTACAGTAGACACACATTTGCGAGAACAAAATCACGATTTCAGGCGGATAAAAATGAGCTAAATTCAATCCCGCTAAATCTTCCAAAATGGTTGCTTTTAATTGAAAAATTTTTCAACAAGACAGTTGTAGACAAGTGATATGCTATGACGGATCGTAGAATTAAATCAATTTTCAACAAATTGATTAGTTGCTCCTGGTAGTATTCTAAAAATAACAGATTATGGAAAACAAGTCGATCTTATTGTTCCTTTTCAAAACCAAAGAATGGGTCTTTTCCGGGAGATAATTGGGTTCCTAATTACACTAATCGTACAATGCGTAACAAGTAATTCGAATAACTCAGAAAAAGTTTCAGATGTAGGACAGAATGACCAGTCAAGTAAATAAACTTTATACCAATATACAATATGTATACATATGAACTAATGTCATTAAGTCACCATAGTCATTCAGGTCGACAAACGGGGACATCGAGTACAATGCACCGAAACCCCTCAGATTTGATTTAGCCTTAGTGCATTAACCGGCTTGATTGTATTCGGAGCCGCTCCATTATAGAAAGGACGATAGCGACAAAGTTAATGCAATCAGGGACTCTACTGTCACATATTCAGCTCAGCACTGCCACCGTACGACTCACCCCATCGTCATGTCTAATAACATTACTTTTTTTATTTGAAGCGTAATATCAAAACAACAATTTTTTCAAATTCGAACCAACTGAACTTAAATGATCAGATTTCTCGAAGTGTCTAACACTATTTTCCTTTGTAATAGTTAAACAGCAAAATTAGAATCAAACCCAAAATGGGAACTAAAAATCGTTTTCTTTAGAACTGGCAAAACCACCGTTTCGCCTTTCTACACAAGGTTTTTCCAAAGTAGATTGTATCAAAGACGTTGATGTTGCTTGATATAATTAATGTGATTTTTATAGTTTATAAACTTATGTTAAAAGAAAGATCGACAGAGCCCTCCGATTAAAATTGCTGATCATAAAATATAACAGCATATTTCGGAAAGATACTTAATAATAAAGTACTTAAATTTGCAAATATGTATCAATAATTGCAGTGAATTTCTGACATTTACAGGCAACGTGTTCAGTAAAACCATATTAGAAATATATTTTTCATAATTTCCAAGTACTCAAACCTAACAAAAAAAGGGCGCAAAAATAGGAGTATGAATTTTAACCCTTTAGCAGCCTTACACTCATTTTTCTCACATGTTAAGTGATGCAATACCTGGTTAATAATCAAGACTGAGGATTCAATCCAAATATGGAAGACGCACGACCACTTCAGGTCTTCATAATTAATTAAGAGTAATAAAATGAGACTACCTAATCAACTTTACTTTACTCAAATAAACAAAGATTTCTTCTCATAAATAAATAATTCATTTTCTAATTTTTTATTTAACACACATCAGAATCCATTAACGTAAAACAAAAATTTAAGTGGAAAATATTGCATATAGTTTTATTAAACTATGAGACCTAATTCTTTTATGAAACCATTTTTATGCTTTTTGCTAAAGGACACTATATATTTATCTATCCACAACGTTCAAATGAATACAAATAGATATTTTTGAAAAAATTGAAGCACGTTTAACAGATCAGAACCATCTACTTGAACAAAACCGTAACTACTATTAATATAAACATTCATAACTTGTCAAAATATTTTCATTAACCTATTCTTTGCTTACATCTTATAAATATAATGCAATACACATTCTGACGGTTACCTGTATGGAAAAATAATCACGTACTTACATACTTAGTATCAACTACAAATTTAGGTCAAATGTTATTATGATGTGCTGTCAGCTTTAACAGAAATACACATAATTCCAAGCCATCGCCACAAAGAAAGAACATAAACAGAAATCTTCAGTAGAGTCACATTTGCAATTTAAATGTTGCAACTGCTTTTGTTAAGCAATACAAATTCCAGTTAAGTGTGCCTAAGATGATCTTNGATTCGAGTCTCTCACAGAGAGACTGAATGAATACAACTGAAAAATTGAGAGACTGGAGTCTTTCGTAGAAAGACTGGGATCTCTGAAATATTTTTAACTTAGAAAATTTTAACCATGTCTATCGAGACACCACTTATTGAGATATTCGAGTCTCTCGTTCAGAGACTGGATACGAAATGAGGATCTCTCTATGAGCGACTCGAGTCTCACGTTCAGAGACGCTAAACAGTTTTTTTTTATAGTCTCTCGACAGTCTCTCTCAGCGACACCAGAGAGACTCGATGAGAGACGGAAACTCGAGTCTCGCTTTCAGAGACTCTGAAAGACTGAACATTTTTATCTCGGAGGGTAATTCAACAGGAGGAAAAAAAGAAAAATACAGCAGTAATAATAATGTCAACGAAATTATACATTCTTAATTATTAAAAATTCAAAAAAAAGCAGTAATAAATCAATTTAACATCGAAATTTATATCCTAATAAATTCGGAAGGGCAAAACAAAATTAATTATAGATTGCAGAATTGTGGAAGAGTAAAATGGAAGAATGAATTAATACTAACGTAAAAAATTTCTTCAATTTTCAATGAAATGAATAAAAAAATAAATATTGAAACATTATGTTACGGATATAGAAATTTTAAATAATTTATAAGTAATATACTTAAAATCTATTGATTTCTTGTAATATGTTGGAATATAAAATCAGCATATATTAGCACTATATTAAATTCAGTCTCAAAATCAATAAGCTAACTGTTATATATATAAAATTTAAATGTATTACATTTCAAACACTGCACCTAATTGTGCATTATTATTCAACGTGCATCTATATCCTGGTTTTTAACGAAAAAAGTACATTTTTGAATTTTAATATGCAGTTGTATTTGTTAATAACTTCAAACATTTTACATTAAAATCTAAATGGAAAAAAACTCTGTTCCCCGTTACCCGGTAAAGCCACTATCCGATGCATCTCTAATTTACATTTCCTGAGGGCGATATTCATGTATTCACATAGTCATTAAAAGTGGGTTATTCATAAATGCGTGACAAAAATGTGTAGTTTTAAAATTTTTTTTTGTTTGTTACTTATACTGTGGCTGCCGTTTCTTTTGCAATTATTTAAAATGACGATAACTGATATTCAAAAGCACAGACTAATGTACTATCAGTATATATACAGTAAAATTGCGATATGGAAACCCAGCATTATGTCACCAACATATGTGAATAAACATTTAGAAATTAATGCTCAATGCCTAAAAAATCGATATTTCACCGTTAGTGTTGGGTCATTACTGTAAATTTCCAACATTTTTGACACTTGCCTGAATTTCAAAAATAAAGTTTTAGGTAAAGTGTAACGCATTTAGTCAAAAATTGTGGCGTCTAGTGACTCAAAAAATATGTAATTTCTAAGACACAACAAAACCAAAACCATATCACCTCAAGTTCAGAGAGATGTGCGCCGACCAAGCAAAATAAATGCATTAAACAGTACGGGGTATTCCATAATAGAAAAAAAACTAATGTAATTAGTTTCTTGATCAACGAAGTAAAAATTTTATTATGATTTTGAAAAATGAATTAGCTTTTTAGAATTTTCCAGAAAACGGTATCTTCTTTAT
>NW_020439087.1:294739-332342 GCF_000699045.2 Agrilus planipennis
AACTTTTTTGAATTGTATATTGTTTTCGTATCATTGTATGGTCTTCAGCAAACATCTTGAAAGTGACCAGTCAACAGATCAGAAACAGATGTTAAAACTAATAAAAATAAATGTTTGAATTGGTGTATTGTTCCAAAATCCGAACATCTAAACATCTAAACCCCCAAGGCCTGGTTTTGTCTGCATTTTTGGGAAACGAGATAACTACATACAATAAAATTATCGGTATTATACTATCGACACGAAAAGTTGTCCATGTTTACAAAAATATTGTATATTTTTTCTTCGAATAAACGATTAAATTAACGAATTAAAAAATAATAATAGTAATAAGTTGGAGGGATTTTTAGAGAAAATATGGGACTTTTTGGACCTGCGCGTGGAGGGATTTTTAGAGAAAATATGGGATTTTTTGGACCTGCGAGTGGGATTTTTCCTGTAGTAGGTTGGCAACACTAGACGAGACACATTTTGGTTATAACTAGTCTTTAGGACAGTCTAAGTTTAATAAAGTAAAGACTGTAGCTAAAACCAGAGCTTTGCGCCGCTACAATCTACAGTAGACACACATTTGCGAGAACAAAATCACGATTTCAGGCGGATAAAAATGAGCTAAATTCAATCCCGCTAAATCTTCCAAAATGGTTGCTTTTAATTGAAAAATTTTTCAACAAGACAGTTGTAGACAAGTGATATGCTATGACGGATCGTAGAATTAAATCAATTTTCAACAAATTGATTAGTTGCTCCTGGTAGTATTCTAAAAATAACAGATTATGGAAAACAAGTCGATCTTATTGTTCCTTTTCAAAAGCAAAGAATGGTTCTTTTACGGGAGATAAGTAGGTTCCTAATCAAACTAATCGTACAATGCGTAACAAGTAATTCAAATAACTCAGAAAAAGTTTCAGATGTAGGACAGAATGACCAGTCAAGTAAATAAACTTTATACCAATATACAATATGTATACATATGAACTAATGTCATTAAGTCACCATAGTCATTCAGGTCGACAAACGGGGACATGAGTACAATGCACCGAAACCCCTCAGATTTGATTTAGCCTTAGTGCATTAACCGGCTTGATTGTATTCGGAGCCGCTCCATTATAGAAAGGACGATAGCGACAAAGTTAATGCAATCAGGGACTCTACTGTCACATATTCAGCTCAGCACTGCCACCGTACGACTCACCCCATCGTCATGTCTAATAACATTACTTTTTTATTTGAAGCGTAATATTAAAACAACAATTTTTTCAAATTCGAACCAACTGAACTTAAATGATCAGATTTCTCGAAGTGTCTAACACTATTTTCCTTTGTAATAGTTAAACAGCAAAATTAGAATCAAACCCAAAATGGGAACTAAAAATCGTTTTCTTTAGAACTGGCAAAACCACCGTTTCGCCTTTCTACACAAGGTTTTTCCAAAGTAGATTGTATCAAAGACGTTGATGTTGCTTGATATAATTAATGTGATTTTTATAGTTTATAAACTTATGTTAAAAGAAAGATCGACAGAGCCCTCCGATTAAAATTGCTGATCATAAAATATAACAGCATATTTCGGAAAGATACTTAATAATAAAGTACTTAAATTTGCAAATATGTATCAATAATTGCAGTGAATTTCTGACATTTACAGGCAACGTGTTCAGTAAAACCATATTAGAAATATATTTTTCATAATTTCCAAGTACTCAAACCTAACAAAAAAAGGGCGCAAAAATAGGAGTATGAATTTTAACCCTTTAGCAGCCTTACACTCATTTTTCTCACATGTTAAGTGATGCAATACCTGGTTAATAATCAAGACTGAGGATTCAATCCAAATATGGAAGACGCACGACCACTTCAGGTCTTCATAATTAATTAAGAGTAATAAAATGAGACTACCTAATCAACTTTACTTTACTCAAATAAACAAAGATTTCTTCTCATAAATAAATAATTCATTTTCTAATTTTTTATTTAACACACATCAGAATCCATTAACGTAAAACAAAAATTTAAGTGGAAAATATTGCATATAGTTTTATTAAACTATGAGACCTAATTCTTTTATGAAACCATTTTTATGCTTTTTGCTAAAGGACACTATATATTTATCTATCCACAACGTTCAAATGAATACAAATAGATATTTTTGAAAAAATTGAAGCACGTTTAACAGATCAGAACCATCTACTTGAACAAAACCGTAACTACTATTAATATAAACATTCATAACTTGTCAAAATATTTTCATTAACCTATTCTTTGCTTACATCTTATAAATATAATGCAATACACATTCTGACGGTTACCTGTATGGAAAAATAATCACGTACTTACATACTTAGTATCAACTACAAATTTAGGTCAAATGTTATTATGATGTGCTGTCAGCTTTAACAGAAATACACATAATTCCAAGCCATCGCCACAAAGAAAGAACATAAACAGAAATCTTCAGTAGAGTCACATTTGCAATTTAAATGTTGCAACTGCTTTTGTTAAGCAATACAAATTCCAGTTAAGTGTGCCCAAGATGATCTTCATTTATTCAGAAATTGAAACCTTTTAACGATTGATTTCTACATTTTCTTATACTTACTTGCGATCAGTTTTACAAATACCCTTTAATTTGATATAACAAATTATGACACAACAAATATAAGGATGTAAAAATTGTTTTAAATATAAATAATACAAAAAACTATAATGTATATTTAACAATTACTGTATGATTTTGAATAGGTGGGTGCAATGTAAGGATGTTACTGATTACCGATTTTAAAACGGTATTAAAAATTTCTAAATTTAATTTCTTTTACTCAGTTATTAAATACTTATTGTTAATTAATCACATGATTTAAAAAGATAAATTTTTATATATTTCATCCACACATCACAATATTTCCAACTCCTTGAAGAGACGAATAAAGACGAAACGTGTGTAATCGTTTTACTTTATATTCCGTGCAATCAACTAATATTACTCAAAATCGATGCAATGTATTCATTTACACCTGCTGATTACCGCATCTTCATATACAGCTTTATTTACCAAATAAAATTACAATGCGATGGATTAATAAACTAGTAATTAAATTTAAAAAAAACTCACCTTGAGCGGCCTTGTAATCGTAACGGTTTCTATAGTTGTAGTAGGAGCCATCATTTCCCTGAAGCAAAACAAGATTCTTTTATTAATCAACAATTTCAATGTGAATCGCCAAGACAATGAACAAAAATGTCATAAAAAAATAACATCGTTAAATTTGTTTATTATTTTACATACTCATCATCTTTTTCTTCCTCTGCCATTTTTGAGGTTTTAATAATCTCATTCAGTCAGTGTACCGAACTAAATAAAACTAAAAAGTTAATATCGCAAAACGCATTGGAGTCCTCGCAATGATAACCGCTATCAGTTTCGAAAAGGCACACCCAGCAAGCGTTGTAGAACTGCAAACACCTTAAATCGTCTGGTTTTACTGCTTATCATGCGCAAATAACGATCTTATCAGCTAACAAATTAATAACATTCTAAATACTTGCCATCCGCATAGTTCTACGTCAGTTCAGTACCCTGTTAACGGAAAGTAAGTTCTGATTTTCGTAAGACTAAGGCCAAGACTGTCTTTAAACTAGCAAGACTAATTGTAAGACCAAGATCAAACGAGCTACACCAAGACTAAAACCAAGACTGAATCAAGGACAAATACGCGAGAATAAACGAAAAATTATTATTTACTTCTGGTGGATTTATGAGTTACAGATTAAACTATTGGAAGCAAATTTAATATATTCTTTCTTTGAAACAAAAGATGGTAAAGGTCTAGATGATGGTCCCCACCCCCGAAGGGTGGATCGAAAGAGGGTGGTCACCTGAGTAAAACCATACAAAAAATTTGCGGCGGTCTCGCCCCCATAAAGTTATGGGGTTTGAAAGTTGATTATTTTGACAATTTTCATACACTATAATTCAAATAAAATTCAATAAAAAAAATATTTTCAAGCGGGTGGAGGTGGGGGATCGAAAGAGGGTGGTCACTTGAACAAAACCCGATAACCTAACCTAACCTACCCTATTGATAAAGATATTTAAATAATGTTTTATATAACTTTCTCAATATTTTTATGTATTTTTCATTAGTTTTACCTTTGAATATTGTTTAAGAATGACTATATAAATATTTACATGCCTAGAAATGTATAAAAATTGGCATATTTATTAATTTTGAACCTCTATAACTTTTTATGGGGGTGAGACCGCCACGAACTTTTTATGGTATAGTGGTGGGGGAGATCTCCTCTTTCGACCCCCCAACCCCCTTTGGGGTTAGGGGCCATCATCTAGACCTTTACCCAAAACACTTTTAGTAATTGAAACTTTTAGGTTGCATTACTAAGTTTTAACAGTAATATAACAAAAACAAACTTTACCACTGTTTGAAAAAAGAGATCTACAAGAATGTGCTCAGAGTAAGTGTTCTTTGTTTCTATGTCTGAATAACACACAGTTGAAATATACAGACAGTAATTTTTTTTTGATATTTCTACTTCTTTCAAGTACCTTGTACTATTTTTTTCACTAATAGGTCAATTTATGCGTTGAAGGAAGGGTAAAATCTCAAGTTTTCATAACTCTCACAACTTTTTCTTTAAAATTCAGTCAGATTAAATGAGCAAGACCAAAACCGAGACTATTTCAGTCAGGCCCATGACCAAGACTAGAAGTATTTGGACAAGACGAAGCCTAAGACCGAATAAGCCAGATCAAGATCAAGGTGTTGGTGCTGCTTTGCTCATTACTAAAGGTAACTAAGAAATTCTTAATTTGATCGATGGCTATATCGATTTTTTTCACTTTTAAATTATCACACCACCTTTGAAAATATCTGTCAGGCTGAAGTTGTTTTCGCGGATGGTGTTTTAAAAGTAATTCAAAATTTTAAAGTATGAGTTCTCAAAAACTATGCACGCAAATTGCTCACAAATGTCTTGGTATTTCTAGAAGTTTCTCTCTATCGGCCAAGTCGAGTTACAACGAAGTATATGGGACATTAACACCAACCCGTTCGGGAACAAACAAGTACACGTTTCAGAACAATGGAAACGAGCATGCCATTCCTGCCGAGAAAAAGACATTTCTTTACCGATTTCCGGAAGAATCGGTCAACAGGCCGCATAGGGGAGAACGAGAGCAAGAACTCAATGTATCAAGCCCGCCATGCACAGGGGTGAATCAGCAACTAACAAATGCGATGGACTTAATGAACAAGAGCTCTTCACAAAAAGTTTACGAGAAAATACCATTTCCTTTGACCAACTATTTCGTAGATTCTAAATCGAGTGATAATCAAGTACGCGACAATTATAGTAAAGAAGCTTCCGTAAGCTTACTTCCGCGTAAAAAATCGGCCCGTGAAACTGAATCCAACGTGGACGTTAATAATGTCAAAGAGAAAACAACGAACCAACACGTTAGCGTAAGAGATTTCTCTACAGTGTCTAGAGAAAAAAAACAACATCAGAAAATGGAAAATACATCCACAAAGAGTCACCGCCCTGTTAGTGTTTCGCTATTCAGATCGCCAACAAATACCAGTAGAAGACAGTATGGAACAGATTCAATCCTGAAAATGAACTTAAAAAGGGCATCACTCCGACCCAACCAAAACACTAGTAAAATAAATAATGTGAGGGAAAATCATCATGAAGACAAAAAAATGGAACTGCCGAATTGGGTAAACGAGTTCTTCAAATCTCTAATGCCAACAATGAATACTGCCAAAACCCTCAGTGAAAATGATAGCATTGCTGAAACAACTGCTAAACCCATGGAAGATGTAAATATCGATCGAACAGTAACTAATTTAGATGATACAAATAATTCTACGGAATTCAATCAGGAAATAGCTAATATAGATAATATTATTAAAGACGTTATAGCCCAAGGGAAAAAATCTCTTGCTGTTGTACTTATTAAGTTTGACAACGACCAAAATGTACCCAAACGGGAAATTGAAAATATAATAAGGACTACACTGGAAACAGAATTAGACCGAATTTTAAGACCGATTTCCGAGAAAGATAAAATACCAGAAGTTGATACGGATAAAATTCCGATATTAGAGAACACCCTAACGAATAGACAGAAATTTGAGAAACTTTACAACGTTGTATATCAAGAAAGTGAAAAAGAAGATCCGCGAAAGACCGACAATGCGTTACAAAACAATGAAAATTTGTTCCACGGAGGTTTCATGAATTCAAAAGTTCTCAATCAAAGAGAATATTGCGTTCATAATAATTTTGAAGAAGGAATGAAGAAATCTAACCGAAATTTTTAATTTAATACACACATACCCAATTACATATAACATAATTTTTATAGTCGTCCTTTACCCTGTCGGACAGCACACAAAACATCAATTATCGAAAACACCACAACCGCCTCCTTTATAAAAACCAAAAATGCATTGTTAACATAACAGTGACAATAAATGCTTCAACTATCTAAAAATCTTAATTTCTCTTAAATGTTATAGTGGTAGAATGTATTTATTTAAGAGTAAAGTAGCAGTTATTGCGCCCTCCAGACTAGCTTAAATTTTCTTTACGATTTTGAAACGCCACAGTAATGTAACGTCTTTATTTCACAAAAAGTAATTTCCGTTTATCTGTGCCGGAAGAGTAACCGAACTGCCCATTTACCTGCAAGTTGTCCCATAAAACTCACCTCTCGTGCGAAGTTCGCGAGCAGCTTCCAGATAAACTTTGCCGTTAAGGTTTTTAAAAATACTCGACGCTATTACCGAAGTTTCGAATTTTACGACAGCTCTGCTTCTAAAGTTTTCCACATCAGCTATGAACGCAAAACAGCCAAGCAAACGTCACGTAACCGAAAGCACTACAATTTAATCATTTATAACGAATATGTGCACGGAAACGACCGACTTTTGGTCCATACTTCTTTCAAATTGTCTTATATTGGATGCAAAGTCCCGAAACAACCACGATTTTTTGTTTTTTTCAATTCTAGGGTTGGACGACTCTTTCAAAATACATATAACGACCAAATTTAATAACCCGTAAATGCACATGACAGAAATAGGCTATATTCTAGCAGTAAAAAGTTTTTTGAACTGATTTTTGTCTTTTTTGTGAAAAGTAATAATGGTAAAACTATAGATCAGGGAATTCAAACAAGAAAAAATTCTATTATGTATGTTAGACTAGGCTAGGATTGGGCAAGGTTATGTAGGTTTCTTTTTTAGCATTCGATTTTATACCTCCATTCCTCTAAAGTTCGAAAAGAACGCTTTGGTCAGATACCAATTGTGCACCCCTTTAGGTTTAGTCGTTTAGCTCATATAAGTTACCTTTCAAGCTTTAATGGTCGCTACGAGATGTCCAATTCTAGAATTGTCCGAAAAATACGTAATTCTATCAGTTTCAAAGGTCCTCAATTCGATTGCATATTTTAATGTTACGCGATTTCGTGACCAGTTGTGGATTTTAATAGTTCCTTCTTCATTAGATAGGCTATATTTCAAGGTTGGTCCATTTAAATTTAAAGAACATATTCCACCTTCAAGAGTGGAAAATGCGCCAATACTGCTTTTCAGTTTCATATTTAATAAATACATCAGTTTTTTAAGTTTCATATTAAAAGTGAAAACCCTTGAAAACCACTGAACGAAAAAATTTTTTTATTGAATCCTGTTTTTTTTATCCTTAAATAGGTAGAAATAAAAATTTTATGTTGTGCATTATTCTTGTAGATATAAAAGTGTATCTCGTTTTAATTTTAAACACCATTAAATGCATACATAATATGACTTTTATGAACTAGTTGAGTTGCAGCTATGAGTCAAAGCAAAAGAAGCACGTATCCTATGGTGACACACAGAAATTAATCATATATAAATGAATGCGAATTACTAACTTCGTAAAGTGAAATAGGTTAACGTTTAAGTTGATTTTGCTTTGATTACTCACAATTACTTCATATTCAAAATTTTAAGGATACAATTACCTACCATACCCAATAGCCACCGATTAAAAATTACCTCCAACATTTCATAATATTAAAAACTGAATTCTAGATAGTATAGATATATTAAACAGTGGTTACTAAATGTTCAAAGGCACTTTCAGAAAAAAATCGTAATAATCAAATTAGTTTTACAAATTTTAATGATTGTTAGCAGAAAAATTTTCATTGTAATTTTACTAAAAAAAAAAAGAAAAGTAAAGCTTAAACAGTTTTAATAGACCTGCTTGTAATTACAGAAATCGTAGTCCAAACGTTTTTACGTACTCTGTCTTTATTATTTAAATAATTTTCAATCCACCAGTTTGAAAACGGTTAAAGAATATCTTTTGTAAGTTGTATATTAGAAGTAGCAACTTTTTTCAAATGGTTTTGATAATGATAACTTTCGAAATTTTAGTTTTGATGATGCTTTATATTTATACAATGACGAGCTATATTCATTAGTATTATCAATGACTTTACTCTGGGGTGGCAATTAACATCCTATAATTAAATTAATTTTGCGTAGGTACTAAACAGTAAGAAAAAAAAATAATAAAACAGTAATAGATTACGCGTTGAATTTTAGTGAAACTTAACTAAAAAACGATTTTAAAAATCTCAATTCACTATTAAATCAAATTTTGTCTGACATATTGACTTGCATTTAATATAACAATTGAGGATCCATTATTTCTGTCGAAAATTAAAAAAGAAATTCTTAATCATGCATTTGTACAAATAAAAAAATAATAAAATCTACTATCTTTAATATATGCATGTACGTGAAAGTTTTTGATCAGTAATTTTTCGAAATTGCCAGATCGCAATTACGAACTCATTAGTACTCATCAGCACAGCAGTTTCGACAAATCATCGATAAAACCTAGTTGTTCCGTAAAAGCCATTTCAGGTAAGACGTATTTACTGTAATTACAGACAATATACTGCCATCTATAGCCATATTTGCTGCTATCTGTAGTATTTCAAGTGTATAAAAAGGACTTGAGATATGTACGTAAACCATAATAATATTAATTCAGTTTGATACCTTTGTAAGGCAGTAAATATCAGCACAGAGTGATAAATTGCCTACATCAACCTACATTTTTAATAGATGTACTTATACTAAAGAAAGGTTAAGTTCTACTAATCTAATTAACCCCGTTTCTGTTCAGGTATTTCAATTAAATCTTTGTGTGGAAATTTTAGAGAAAAAACTTTTTCTCGGGAATTTCAGAACTAATTTGAGCTATTTAATGCCTATAAAGAAAGTTTCGCTACGTCTCCCGATTTTAATTTTGCGATGCCCGCCTTTTCCATGTTTTATTAACCTTAGACCCCGAGTCGAGTGAATTCCGCGAAATGAAGAAAAGAACAAAACCTGCTGCGTTTGCTTACTTAACTACGACTGTGAATGTAACTTTGCACTTTTAAATCCGACAGGGAATTTATACTTACCGTCCGCGTCCGTAGCTTCGATGGTGCCTCAAGTTTAACAGTAGGTACAAAACGATAAATTTATAAAGAAATGCGGTAAAATTACACACAAGTCGGATTTATTAATCGACGCAGTGTTTACTAAATAAAATAAAATTCATGTCATTGCAACAGCTCAAAGATTTCACAGTTTCTACTTGCTAAGGAAAAACTATATCGTATAAGTCAGTATCACTCCATTAATGTTGTTGCTACTGGCTTTTGTTCTACACAAGCGACTGTTAACTTTAAAGGGTTGAAAAAAAAAATATTCTCTTTTCCTCTATAACTGTATAACTATACAGTTCTGACTACGCCCCACACCCCCCATTCATCTGTAATTCTTATAAGTTTACTAAATGAAGGTAGTAAAGTAAAACAATTTTTGGCGGTTCTGATCCAAAGGGGGTTGGAATTCTTTGGGATTTGTATCGCATCTTTGGAATTGTACACCCCTTGGAAGTCAAATTATTATTGGAAAAGTTGTTTAATGGGTCGTTTCGGTTACTATTTTAGATTGTATCTAATATTAGTCATTACACGATCTGGTACTCAATTAATTCTTAGTTTGTGACACATTCATAAAAACTAAAGACAATTAAGTAAATTTTAATCGAATATAATGTTCATTACGCTATGAATCTTTAACATTCAACTAAGTATATATATTATTTACACTTTTTTTAGCCAATTTAGACCTCTGTGATTATACTCTTATCATAATATACCTAAACGTTCAAGTAATTTAATTGAAAGTTCCATGAATCCACAACAGCACTATAAAGCCAGTGATTTTAATGAAACTATTTCATCTTTTTTACAGTTTTATTACGCCGAACGATTGAATTAACTCAATTAAGTTATCATTACTACCATATGTCTCACCTGTACATAACAATTCCAAATACCCTGCAAAACAACTTTACAATTCCAGAATAACTTGTTCTGGGTACAAAACAGGACTGTGCATTTTGGTGGCGTCTTTTTTTTTTTTAATGTTTAAAAACTATATTCTACACTTGCTCTATGTGAACATTAACCTTTTCCACTGTTTGACCTTGTTTTTATGGCGTGAGAAATGATCTACTGCGTGTCAATCAGCATGGTAAAAAATGCTTACTCTCACGTAATTGTTAAACCAGGATAAAATGACAAAATGACCGATATTATGTAAATTGTAGAGTGATATTCCTTCTCATGAATAAATTACGTACTTTATCGTTACTGCATGACTCTAAGTTGCCCCTAGATCGACATTAGGACACTTTCCTTTAAGGATTGTATGATGTATACCCTTAACAATATATAATTATTAATGTTGTGCATCAATATAACAGTCCGAGATTGGTGTAAAGCACTTTATTGCAGCTATAGAGATAAGGGTTTTTTTTTCTTTGTATGTAACACGGGCAAAAATGCGTAATTTAATTAATGTGTGGAATAAGTATTTTCAAGCACGACGATTACATGTAATAGAATATTCCTGTACCGTACCGTATAGAAACACTTTAACAAAACAGTCTTTCTTTGTTATAAAAACAAGTCTCCCCACATTAGAAGGGTGTAGTTACCGTTATATCAATGATATGGACCCCTGATCTACAGGGGCCCCAATGTGAAATTCGTAAAAAAATAAAAAGCAAGCTGGAAAACTAACTAATAAATGCAATATCTAACGGCATGCTGGTCGATCTCTATGAGCAATCAATGGGGTTGAAATCTGTTGAAAGTATAAATTTCAGAAAATTGAATAGTACTTTCTCATGGATATTGTATTTAAACTTGTTTTATCAAATCAAATCAAACGACATTACCCTTTATTTGGGCTTCGCTATAATTGAGGCATCATGATTTTGTTGAGCATTGTTCATTGTGAGAAATTCATCGATCCTGTACAAAATTATTCTTTATGTAAACACTTTATGTAGTTATATACTCTTTTTCTTTTAATGTTTGTAATCCCTTTTATTCAATTTTCTTTTCATTATATCTAAGAAAATTGATTCCAATTGACTGAAATCAAGCGATTTCCAATATCTCCGTCTGATGTAATTAAATAACCTAGTAATCTACCTTGACAAAGCCTTGGACAAAAAAAAAAAAAACGAAACGTCGGTTGGATATTACATAGCAAATAAATTTCATTTCTTCCCTTCTGGCTGCTTTTTATTGAATAAATATGAAATCAATTATTGATGTAAGTACCTTCAGATATGGATTATCTATACTACTTAACAAGTATTTCCCAATTACTTTAATGTCAGTGGTGCAATTTAAAAAATACAGTGTAATAGTGCGGTTATTTTTTTATTAACACAAACTATATTACGTATTTGAGTTTTTACTAGTTTTCGACGAATCTGGTTAGGTTTTTATTTATATTATTGGCTGATGGACAATCAAATAAGTTTACACTAAGAATTTGTGGGATAACGTTTTAAGTTACCGTCAATTTGTTTGCTAACCAACCATCTTTGACCTAGGCGAAACAGAAAGGGGAAAGTTATCAGCACCGTTAATATAAAGGACAGCCTCTTATTTATGCCTTTCGCCCCTTCACTTCAGACGACACCTGACCCTTTTATCTTTCGCCTTTCTTCCGAGAACATTACACTTGACATTTACCTTTACTGAAGTACTGTAACTAATATACGAGTTCGACGATGCAAATTAAGGTGCAGGCTTTCAAAATTACAATTAAAAACGTAATTAATACTGATTAGTAACAGAATTTTCAAATGTTGCCAATTTCAAAACTACTTCGAGAATGTGTCTGCTACTGCTCTTATTACATAAAAATGATTTTATCAAAATAAAAATAAGACGAAGATTTTTACACACTTTTAAAAATTAACAATTGTTTCGACACTCTTGTGGCTTCATCAGACTTCGAGTACTTACTACTAACGTTAATAATGTATAGGTGTTTATATACAATCTTATATTACAAAGGACCCTAAACAAAAATTTTCTCTCTCCAGCCTCTCAGTCTTTCAGCGTCTCTCACAATCTTTCACAGTCTCTCAGTTATTGCCTAGGTGTTTTTATGGATTTCTCGCAGTCTCTGTGTGAGAGACTTGAACGATAAAATTGTTAATTCAGAGATTCGAGTCTCTCATTCAGAGAATGGATACGAAATGAGAATCTCTCTATGAGCAATTCGAGTCTCGCTTTCAGAGACTCTGAGAGACTGAACATTTTTATCTCGGGGACAGTTCAGAACAAATTTAAGAGGGGAATTGTTACACCCTGTGTGATTGTTTAGTAATATACATAATTTTTTGTATTCATTTATATATTACTATATTGTTTATTAAATACAACACTAAACGACCAAACCAAAATTATGAATGAGAATGTATGTTGTTTTCAAGCATTAACTACTACACCGATCATCATGAAATTTTGTACACACATTGTCAGGGGTACAGAAAAAACACAGGGTACCTTTTATCCAGAAAAAAACTGTTCCCGAAAGACAGAAAAAATTGCTTTTACGTGGTCGTGGATGATTTTTGATACGAATCTATGACATAATTGCGAACGAAGCCACGAGTAAAATCTAGTTTTAAATAAAAGTGTGCGAAAATCTTGAAGTTTTATTTTTATTTTGATATCGATTTTCATCAAGTAAAAGTGGAATCTATTCGTATATGTATTAATTTTAATGTACAAAAATTACTTCAGCAATCTCCAAACCGTTCAATTGCCTACACTTAAACGTCCTGGTGTAGATGTAGTCAGAATAAGTAGAAAACAAAGCCAATCACTTCATCCTCTTTACGAATAATTCATAATGAATAATCATTAGAGCATCTCTAATCATATTTGAAAATAATTTACTATGTGTGTATAGAGAGGTACTCCCATCAAACTAAAAGCATTGCAACAAGCGGTATATTGTGTCTCATTTGATTAAAATTATTAATTAATGTAAATAAAAGTTTTTCTCGAATATAAAAGTTTAGTTTTTTCTAATGAACTGAACAAACGATTTCCAGATGTGATTAATTTCTAATACCGATTCAAGGCTTTGTCACCACCTTAACTAACGACAGGGCTAGGTATTGTGGTGCCATAAATATAAATTATTATTAATTTTATTAATTTGCAATCCCAGAAATGTGTGATAGGAACGTGTCAGATGATATTCAAGTAATTAAGATTTACATACCTATACATATTACGGCTATGTACGGGTCACATACTACATAATATACAGATGGTTACAAATACATTATGTGCATACATTACCTTTAAATGGTAATAAATTTGAAATTACAGCAGACAACAATATCAGAAAATTCGGTTCATTGATCACCGAAATTGTGACACAGTTTAAAATAGAAACGCGTTCTCAACTAATCGTAGATTTACCATTTTGATTACTCTATTTTTTTAGCATATCACAATTGTTAAGTAGGTAGGTAGGTACATCAAAACAATGATTACAATTGAACACTTAGAATATTGCACTATTTTTCTCCAAATTGAAAAGTATTTACAAAACGATTTAATTATGTGCATCCGAAAGTAATTCAATTCCGAACGAATCCATCATTACAAAACAAGAAATAGATAAATTCATAGGATAATGAAATGTAATAAAATTAATTTTTATTAAAAAAAATATNAAAAATATTTTTATAATTATAATCAACCAAATATAGGTAGGTACCTCCTAAAAATAAATAAAATCGTACAACTCTTAATATTCATCTGTAATTAATCATTGCGCTTTATGTGCCAGATATTTTAAACGTATGTATGTATGTAGGTCTTATGTATATAAGTGTATTGTTCAATGCAACTTTCATTCTCACACAGCCAGGTACCTAACATTACGCTTTCAAAAATTAACATAAACACCTAGGGCTACTAATAAACGGTACACATATAAGCCTCTAGAGTAGGTAAAATTAGTAGGATTTAAAAGGCCCATGTTTATATGATCACCTGTCATGCTTACAGTTGCATACCTATATGGATATATGCAGCAATCATTATCTTATCCTAATACAATGTTAACAAAGGAAAAGAAATTTAAGAGATATTTTGGCTTCCAATTGAAATTATCCTTCCGAAATACTTTGTTGAGAAATGCATGCACTTTCGATCTTCATAGATGAATTACATTTTATCGAGAAATGCATGACTGCGAAAGCGTTAGTAAACACCAGCTTTTAAGGTTAAACATTTTAATTTTACACTCACCTTATTTTCTGTGACCAAAAAATGAAGCTCCACGATCAACAAAGATAAGATAAGCTTAACTGATTATGAAGGAAAATCAAATCAGTCTCTATTTTTAACGTTTATCTCACGATAACACTAAATAAACACAGGTACACTACAAACATGGCGTGCGCGAGACAATAAACGACTGAAGAAGTGCTCTGCCTAAAAGTGGTCGATCGTCCTACATTTCGATTAATGTTACTTTAGCGTTACTACCCAGAACACTGCTAGGAGATGTTGGTTGCCTAACCTGAAATAATAGTAATTTAAATTTGAACTGCATTATTCTATTAAAAAGCTTACTGTTTTAAATTACTTCAGGAACTTCAGCATTACTCTCTAATCAGTTTAACTAAAACATAATTCAGAAATTTAATTTGAGTATCTAGTTAAGATAAATTAAGTCATCCAAACATTTTAAAGATAAATTAAAAAACAAAATTGAAAGAAGACTTACCTTATACCGCCAAAATATTTTACGTAGAATACAATTAATCCTGAAATGAATGTTTAACTTTAAAATGAGAAGCTAAAATTTACGATAAAATTGACTACAAGAACAATAACGAAACATTCCTTCAGAAAACGCTTTACAAATATGTATTTTTGTTTCTTTTTTTCAATAAAAGCTTTATTTCACTGTAAATGATTTATACACATATCACAAATGATTAACAAAAAATTACGCAATAGAATCCATTTTTTTACATTCATTTCGCACAGATAGGCTTCTAAAATGGAACAACAAGAGTTATATTAACGATTTTCTAATAGTAAGTAAAAACGGATGTGCTTTTTTGTTGTATTTACATATGTAGAATTTCTAAATGCATTTTTATCGTTTTTCGTTTTTTATTGTATAACAAACCCTATCTAACATGCTTCATTATTTTTTCTTTCTTCATGAAAAACATCTCCACTTTTATTATATAAAAAANAAAAACATATTTATAAAAATAAAATAAATAAAATGTACTGTAATCTAAATGATTTACTCAACGTGTCTTAAAAATAATAGTTTGACGCCTTCATTATAAAAACACAACTAATAAATTAACGTATTTGTGAAAATAGTAATTTTAAAATACATCACAAAATAAGTAGTAGTAGTAGCATTACTACATATTTTACAAACGAAATGGAATAGTCGATCAAATAGTATATCATGAAATAAGAAGAACGTAAAATATATTTATTTAAAGCAAAACGTCGCCATTTTTTTTTTTAATGAAATTAAGGAAAAATTCGTAATATACTATATTCTTACCTTTTACAGTATCATCAATTTCTGGTTTGTTAAATTTTACGCAATTGTTTTCAAAAGGATTTTTCTTAAAAAACAAATGGAATTTATCAAATCTACCAAACGTAAGATTATAAGCTTGATAAAAATATTAAGATATCAATAGAAAAAGACATTCACATACACAAAATTTTAAAATCTTATTTACAATTTCCGAATTTAGAAAAAAAAACAGGATATTTATTTACTCCACATGCTTTTTCCCTCATTTTCAACAATTATTAAAAATTTATTATGTGAAAACGTCAAACCATCAAGAATGAATAAAAATGCAGTTAAACACCTGCTGAGAACATTTAACATGGCAAACGATGTACTAATATAAATGCTAGAAGACATAAATATAAACGTTTATTTAACATTAAATTTGTTACTCAGGCCTCTTTCAACTCATCACAATTTAAGTTCCCATATTACAATATGAGCGTCGTTATTGTTGGTCTCCCGAATTGAGAATGAATTCTTAGACTTATCGGAAGGGCAACAGGGCTGCCTCCAATTCACATACCCTCGACCTCCCATTAAGGTGATAATTGTCCTACGGGTATTCGCTTCAGCGGCACCCCGACCACCACTCCAAGTCTTACAGTTCTGAACTGTTTTACTATTACTATTACTATTGTTATTGTTACTATTACTACAATTATTAAAACTAGTTACGTTTGGCTTTGGTTCTTTTTCCATAGAAACACTATTTTCACATACATCATTCAACTGTCTACTTACGTTGGAGTTATTTCTTGATATACTGCTACGTCCCACACTATTCCTCATGGCCATGCTTTCCTCACTACCAGAAGAAGTGTACAAACTCGACGATCTCGAGTCAACCGACCAATTGGACAAATCAAGAGATCTTGGTCGACTGACTTTCATTTTTAGCCTTCTATCAAGGGTGCTTACTTTTCCTGGGATCATTGCAAGTTCAGGATCGCTTCGTCTTAGAGACTCGTATATATTCTCCTCTCCCTCATAGTCTTTTACGTACATGAGATCCCCATATAATCCATAGACATCACAAGTGTCTCCTGATCCGTGAGAAGAAGCAGAGCTTGACGAAAAGATGGATCCTCCGTTGCCTATGCTTCTAGGTAATGTTTTCGAAAGACGGGAAATATCGCCATCTTTGGAACGTTTTCTTCGTAAAACTACAGGACTATTAGTAAGTTGCTGTCGTAATTTTGCCGTCATGGCTGCCACTGAGGTTTCTGGATTTTCTTTTTCTTTATTTACTTCTGGCGTTGAAGATCCGTTTATGCTTGGGTTCATAGTGTCAGGGTCAGCCCTATGAACTGTAACTTCTTCCCGTATCTCTTTAGATGCCCGTTTTGTTGGGTTTACAATACCATTCTTAGGTTGTAAAGCAAGAAGGAAAGTAATTGGGCCAAAATGAGCATGATACGAGATGTTCATTCTCCCGCTAATAATAGGAACACCTTCTAAGCGAGGTAACGGGATTGTTAGAATTATTCCTACATTTGTGCCAACCCATAAAAGCCCTTTGCAAGCTAAGAGCGCTGTTACATACACATCTGTGTGTCCACCATTTATATAGCAACCGGAATTTCTGTTCGTTGCTGTCGACCTCAACACGTTGGACGCAATATTGATGTCTTGAAGATGCTTAAACGTTTCAGTATGGTATAGACAAACAGTGCTAGAATTTTTTAGTGAAATCCATAATCCAATACCACTGTGAGTCATCAAGTTAACGTTTCCTCCATGTTCATGTTGAATACTAAAGTTCTTTTGAATTTCGCCTGTAACGCTGTTAACCACCCAAACTTTTTTGCCACAGCCAGCATATAAACTATAATTAATGGGTAACAAGCTTGAAACAGGATCATGACCTAAATTAAGAATTTGTGGATCTTTGAGGATCCATGCACTATCAATCGGATTTCTTCGATAGATTAGTAAAGTTCCATTCCCAAGTGCAACAAAGACGTTATCACAGTGATACTTTATTTGAATGATAACGTCTGGTACGACAGAACTCCCAACTTCTTCCTGCTTTTCTGGTTCATCTCCGGCGTAAAGTATAAGCCTTCTGCTATCTGTCCCCATCCAAACAGTATCAACTGCTAAAGAAGGACAAGGGGGTTGAACGCCTTTTACATGCTCCATCGCAGTGACTTGTGTTTCCACAAGTGAAAATGAAGAGAAGTCTTTTAGTGTACCAGACTGTTGATGGTGCTGACTTAAGACTTTTATATGGCTACTAGCACCGTCTGATGTGCACAGCCATAAATAACTGTTGCTACGAGTGCGTCTTCTTGATAATTTTGGTGAGTTCACAGTGTAGAAACAACCACAGCGGACCTAAAAAAAACATATTTTTTTAAAAAAGTAACAGAAAAACATTGATTCTAACTCAACATACTTCACTTTGGTGCTGTGATTTGTAAACTTTCTGTGCTTTCACAAAGAGCGGCATTTTCGTGGAAGGTCTCTGTTCCTGTTCAGGAATATCCCACGAAGGCGAATTATTAGGATCGAGAGCCAGCTGAGCTAATCTCAGTTCTGTGATCCATTCCCTCTTCACTGCGGGACTTTCAGCTTGAAACGTGAAAATTTCCTCTTTTGCCTTGCCTTTTACCATTAATTGTAAGCAACAGGAATCCATCCATGCCATTTCCTCGTCTTTTTTTTGAATTTCTTTTTGAATTTGGTGAAGAACTTTTCTCATGTTATCAACAGATAGGTCTCTGTAAGAGCCTCTTAGGGTGCCAACTAAGTCAGAAATCCGACTCACAGCCTCGTAGTCGTGCATTAAATTGCTCATTTCTGTGCAAAGATTGTCCGCACCTTGAGACGGTTGAGTCCCATCAAAGGAATTGTTGGATCTTAAACTACCTCCTCGGTTAACTCCTGCTGTCAATATTCGACTTAAAGTTGGGGAGGCGCTTGTATCTTGTATTTCTATATCAGATACAGGATGAGTCCATTTAAGATTCAGTCTTTCACCAGCACCAAAATTGTCTAATGATTTTGGAGTTACAGCAACACACACAATCAAATCGTTCAGCAAAAGTAATCGCCGACTTTTAGTTTTTGTTATCATACCACATTGATTAAATTCCTGTAAAAAAAGGTATAATTAAATTAGAAAATAATTTAAATTAATTTCTTTAATTCTTACCAATTGGGTAACGTTATCTTCACGAATAAGATATCTGTTGCCATCAGAGAGGGGTCTAATTGAGAATTTTCCGCTGATATTCCTTAACATCTCTTTAAACGCTTGGAATTGTTCAGATTCTCTCTTTCTTTCGTTCAACATTTCTGTTAATGATTCGAGTTGAGTTAGCGCTAGTTGTAGCGACATCCTGTCGTGGTGTCCTTGAGGTGTATGCTTTAGTAAATCCTTAAAAACAAGAAATTTCAATAAGATGAAAAAATAATAATCTAAATAGAAATTTACATACTTGCAAAAATAATATAAATTGTGGAAATCTCTGAACAGGTTTCACCATTAGACCAAAGAATGACAACCGATCATGCGAACTGATCTGTTTCACCTTAAAAATAAAATTATTTACGTATAGAAGTTTGTAGAACAACTCAGAAATCAGAAATAGTACCTTAAGAAAATCTGCCAACGCGGATTTTCTTTTGGCTTCCATTTTAGCTAGGTCCATAGCAACGGAGAAATTGTTAATGAATTCGCTGTATATTTCCAAAACGATAGATTTGGAAAAGGAAGCGACAAAAACATCACCAATTTTTTCATCTCTATCCCAATTTTGAACACAAGTTGCCAGAGCAATTCGAAATAAGATATGGCACTGAAGAATTTCCGATAACTTGTGAAATAAAATCGATATTTTTGAACCGTTTAAAATAGGCGGATGAGTTTCTTGCAGCGGTTTTTTATAATCCTGAAACAATATATGATAATTCATCATAAAAAAAGTATGTTGCTTTTCCTTACATTCACAAGCCTTTGCAACGCTGCTACGTATGTATTTTCGCTATGTACAATTGCGGCAACTATCATTCGCCTTTTTAACTGTTGAGGACTCAAATTTGGAGGAGATGGGGGTAATGTTGGGGGAACTTGTCTCCGCTGTTGGCCTGAACAGTTTATAAAATTTTCCTCTTCAACCTGTATAAATATATATTATTTAAATAAGTCAACTCATTAAATCAAATATTTTTTCCAAAGCATTAATATCTGACTACTGTTTAACATGAGTTCCTGAAAAACAGGACAACAAAATTTGATAATACTTTATAATGGTTTTATCTACTTTTATATTTAATAATTGCACATTATAGCAACAATAATAAAACGATAATGAGAAAGATAATGAGATTTGTTAGTCAGCCACTGTACTTGGTTAATCGCTATTTAATGATTACAAAAATATTTTTTTTAACATTGCAACTGCAACAATTAATTTGCATAATTTGATAAAGTAAGTAATAAACTTAGTAACAATTGATAAACAATATCAGCAATGGAATTGCAAACAGGCAGTAGCATATTATAATGATATACATATTACATACACTATATTTATGATAACAGTCATAGCACATTGCGTCGACATATGTATAGTCATTATGAATATGTGCTTAACTACTGTGATGTAAACATCACTACGTAAATTATTCATCTAGGCAATAACAACTATATTTTCTAAAATGCCTCACCTCTGGTAGTAAAGGCATTTTATTGGTATTTTGGGGTGTTTTTGGACATTCAGACGTGTTATCAATATCATATTGATGAACCGAACTCCTCCGAATAGAAAACCACCTGGATAATCTTCCTTGATTGGCGAAGTTTTGAGGAGAGATTGATTCAAGCGGGATATTGGAATCTATATTTATTTTGTTATTACTTCCTGCCCCTCCACTTCCTCTCCATTTATCACAAAGTGTTCTGGCCTTATTTAAAGTATTTCTTAACTGACCGCTACCTCTGCAGAGAAAAAACAAAGTAAACAAAAGAAAAACAACTTTTCATGAGTGGGTTTTCGAAAAATTAGTTAAACATTTGTCTGCATGAATTAATTCAAACTTCTTGACTCATGAAGTTAAAAAAAATATTAAAAGTATAAAATGCAAATGATAATGCTTTAAAAACCTTAGCCAATTCATATCATACTCCACTTGCATTCAGTCATTCCTTAATTTATCAATAATTCTGGTTTATAATCGTTAATCACTCGATTAAAAAGTCAAAAAGAAAAATGCCATTAAAACAGATTTTTAGGTAGGTATTGGTAGACAAATTTCAAATACTCTTGTTACTTGTATAAGCAAAATTATGTACATTATTTTTATTTATTGAGACACTGAAATTTTCTTATACCTTACTAATAATGTACAAAAATTGATGGAGAGTTTGCTGTCCACCCACTTCACTTTTGTTAAAAAAATTAATATTTGTCTCGGTATGACTCTGTTTTTATACTTTTAATGCACAACTATTTTTAGAGTATCTTCTTACGTCAAGTCATTAAAATTTACACTAAAATAAGGAAGGATTTAGTACTTATATGATGGTACACGAAAATTCTTATTTCTTCTGCACGCAGAAACTACACTAAATAACTCATGGTCAAAAGATATTTAATTAAGAATAAAAAAGATGTAGCACCCCAATTATTTTAAGGCCAGTAAAAAAGAAAATGTCTATGGAAAACACAAACGATAAAAAATCTGTTTTAAAATTTTTGCATTGAATGAATGATCGCGTAGTTAGGGCTAAATTTATTAAAACAAATAATCTATTAAAAATATGAAAAGCCAACACTTCTTCGCTGTGTGATGATTTTCATAACAGTGTACCCTCATGTAAATTTGCACACGTGCTGCTTATTGCCTTTTAAGACAGTGCAAATTGGTCGATTAAAAGACCTTGGAATTCTGCCAGTAAATGTATGGTCTGCGTCCTTTGGAATACTTCGGTTATTAGAAAATGCCACTCGTAATAAAGGAAAATTACGATGCTTCACAATTTAATGCCTCCACAACGCACACTTTGCTCCTGTGGTATCGATAATTTCGGAATTTACAGTTTTCTAGTACGGAAAACAGGATGTATATTTCACGTTAGAAAAAACAATTTACGCAAAAAATATCTGAACCTTAGAACAAAGACCTACCGGAAGGTCAAATGGTGGAAATATTAATTTTAAGCGACTGATCATAAAATTTACACTCATGTGCATATGCTCAAAATCTTAAGTTAAACTCAAATTTACGGCGTTCTATTTTTTTTAAACCTGCTTATTAAATGAATTAACCGATAAAATTAAACCTACATATTGTAAATATTTTGATATAAATATGTATTAGCTATTTATAGGAAAGTTTTTCGATTCAATGACTATTTTTCCCGCTAGGAGTTGTTAAATTTAAGTAATATTGGAAAATATGTATAACATTCAACTCGAATTCGAAAATCACATTGATTTTGTTATAATTTTAACAGTTCCCACTAAAAACATAAGTCTAGGCTATTAAGCATATTGAAATTTATAAGAATCAGCTTCTCAATCATCAAAATCGGTTAAGAATTAGCCATAACAGTTAAAACTATAGCGATCAACTTTGGCGTTCCCATAAAGAAAACTAACCATTAAATCAAAAAGCTCCCCATTGAAATACTACTCAAGAACACCCCATCTATTAATTATTATTTCTTGAAGAATTGATACTCATACACAATTCAGAAAGTTTTGTTTAAATATGTTAAATGTATGTAGGTATTTTACATTCGTGGGGATCCGCAAAAATTTTTATGATAAATTACGGATTGACCTTCAAAACAACTTCGTTCGTTCCACATCATCACCATCAAAACACTCCATCAATACCAAACAAAATAAATATTACCTTGTACTAGATGTGATGCTTCGATCGCTCTCGTCCTCGGAGGAGAGTTCAACATCTGACCCTGAACACCAGCTGTCTTCGGAACTTCTCTGAGACATGGAATGGTGCAAGGTGCGGGAGTGACCCAGTGGTGGCGCCATTCTTCGTTCAGGTGTTGCTTCTTCCCAGGTTCCAGAACGAACCCGAGGTTCATCTGAAACAAATAAACATTTCATCAAAAATAATATACAGAAATAGTTCGCTAATTTTACTGATTAAATATACATTGCACGCAGACGGTCCTCTATCGTACCAGATACGTTAACTGCACCTGAAGTATTTTTTCTTTTAGGAACTATAAATTTCAGACACATTTTATAAGAGTTTTTATCAAGATTTTAGATTTTTCTACATGAAAAAAAAAAGTGTCTCGCGTATGCATTTCGCAATCATTATTGGAAAAACAGGATGGGTGTTTTTTAATTTATGTTCTTATAAGTAATAAGTAAAATTTCAATGCAATACAAAAGAACAATTTATCAAAGTTTTTGTGAATATTGCCGGTTTACACAATCTATCAATTTCCGATTTTTGTACAAAAGCCTGGCAATGTTCCAAGTACATCTACTCAATTACCGGAAGGTCAAGGAGAAAGAAGAAAGCCTTAATTAGAGAAACGGGCGAGTAGTATTAGCACTTACTAAAAAATCCAACATAAAAATAAAAAAGATTAAAAGATTGCTAACTGCGCCAAATTAGGAAACAGATATACTTCCACAATTGCAATCAGTGATGGATTCCACTACCGGACGTGTAGTAAACAAACTATAACAAAAACTAAAATAGTAAAAGCAATTTTCCATTAATTTTCATTAAACAAATTGCTTTTTTAAAGAACTAGGAAGGTTTATATCGATTTTTGTGATCTAATAAGAGCATAGATACAGACATGACAGCAATCGATTTTACTTAACTGCATTTAGAAAGCCAAAAATTGTCAAAAATACTTCCAGATTTTTTCCTTTTTTAAGTAGGTACTTATTTTATTTTTATAGGAAAAGTCTAGGGTCTTTTAACAGTCCACCTCCTTTCTGGATTTTAAAAATTTGCTGTTAAAGACTAATTAACTTTTTTTCTGTAAGGGCTCTGCCGAACATTTATTAATGGCAAAAAATGTAGCATTCTAAAGATGGCGTTCATTGCGCTGTTTATTGTTTACATACAGTACCTATATGTATATGTAATTAACCAGATAGTTACATATAGTTGATTCTTCATATATGCATATATTTTTATGTAAATCTTTATCATGGTAATTTCTTTTATGTGCATATTTTCATATGTAAAATCAATCATAATTTTCAATAGTACAAGTAACGTAAATATGCTCAGTATTCGTACCAGTCCAGGGACAACTCGTTTTAATTCGATTAATTTAGACACTTGATGTTCATTGTCATCATCATCTATATAATTATTCCACGAAAGGTCATCGACTTTTATTTAACACTAAAACGAAATTGCTTATCACTTTTAAAAATCCACTAATGATAATAATGAGACATCTTCAATTGAAAATATATGCGACATTTACATCAGTATTTTGAAAATTACTTCAAAATTAACTTATTCATTTATAAATCAGTATAAGAATTGGTAAAAACATTATATTGTTGAATTTTTGAAATTCCATAACTCCAGTCCAAATTCTATAATACAAGAATTTACATATGCTATCAGCAACGTAGAGACGTAAACATTTGGAAGTGAGTCAGACAAGGATGTCCACTGCTACCGCTACTTCTTAATCTATACATCGAAGACGCAAAAACATCATTAAAGACAGTACAATTGCAGGGATAGATATACAGGAGCAGAAGAATAGTATGCTTAGATTTGCAGATGATATAGTAGTATTAGCATCTAGGCAAGAAGTACTAGGGATATAAAGCAGAGAATAGCGCAGGGTTGAGTTGCCTTCAATAAAAAGAAGTCACTTCCATGCTTGCGATCGGTTAATTTAGAAATTCGAAAAAGATTGTTGAAGGTGTCTGGAGCCGCCTGTAAGGATGGGAAACATGGTGGGCGCGGCGGAAAAGAAAAGTTTGGAAACGCTCGAAATGTGGTGAACAGGCGAATGATGAGGATACCGTGGATAGAGAAGGTTACAAATGAAGAGGTATTAGAAAGAATAGGAGAACAGATGAAGTCAATAAGAAATAAGCGAGACAAGTTGACAGGACTCGTTCTCAGGCATGAAGGGCTAGTCAGAAGCATATTAGAGGCAGAGACAGACTTAGATTAGACTACTATTCGCAAATAGTTAAGGATGTAGGATGTTCTAGTTTTGGGGAAATGCGAAGATTAGCTCAGGATAGGAAGGAGTGGAGGTGGGTGTCCAATCAGTCTTAGGACGACCTTACGATGATATGCATCGCAGATACTAGCTTCGACATATCCGCATACGTATTTGCTTATTTCAAAAATGTTGCATCCGCGACATACAGGGTTGAAAGAACCACAACTTTGTGTTAAATTTATTCTTATTTATCTAGACACTTTTCCATGTTTTAAACAGTCTTTTTGTCGTTTATTTTGAATATATATTTTAAACTGGTTTTAATTTATTTCTTTATTTCTAAACCTACCAAAAACAAATACATACTTACTTTTGCCGAAAGAATTTAAAGACTGTGATGTTTTTTTATTTTAAATACAATTCAAAACACCGTTTAATGTTTAATTGAAAACATGTTTTATTTAGATTGTATTTTAAATAGTGTTTAAAATACATATTCCAATAGTGGCAACATCCCTAACTGTGTACGAAGTCAAATTACCCTTTAAATTCCTATTGAACGTTCCCTCGTGTTTAAACACACAATTTTTCAATTTAACGATGTTAATAATTACACAAAACCAGAAAAAAATGTTACATTCTTTTCTTATATTTTGTGTTATTCAACAACAGATATTTTTTTTCAGAGGAATATAATGAGACATTTCCAAGACTTTTCCGGATGTCTAAAGGTTTCGAACTTCCACATTAATCGAATACGATGTTATACAATCAGTTCCGGATATTACGTGAAAATATGGTCGTCTATATATATAAAATATCTGAATCGACTTTTTTATCATTACGGAAAACATTGTCGGCAATATAATTGTTCGAAAATAGATCGATTGTTGTTATTTGTTTTGCTTAAAATTTCACATAGATTACGTTTGGGTCTGTTCTGACCCACTTCCTCAAAAATTTTGTATCTCGGTTATCGTTATGTAAGCAGATAAATAAAATAAACAGTGTTGAGCCACCCTGATTACGTGATACACGCACCATATAGTTTGCACAGACAATATTATCTTAATTTTACGGCCACTCGGAATAAATAAAAAGAGACTAGGTATGGTGTCTCGGATGTTTCCTGTATGAAGTGAATACCACGAAATGGAGGAAACAAAAGCTCCACTGTTACATTATTTCAGTATTTACTACAAAGCACCTGTTTGTTTAGTCAAATACGTATGACAGAGGTTTAATGTTCTTTAGATGAATATAGAAAATGTTTTTGACGTGACAACGTCTTATAATTCGATGGAGCCGGCTGCACGCACGAAAAAACATGACTCATGCGGCGTTACCTCGCTCTGAGGCGTTCCATTTAAGGCTTGAAGTGCAAGCAAGAGCGCGGAACGAGCGACAAAGAGGCACAATCGGCCTCCGCGTTCGGCAGCGTTCGACATCTGTCTCGTTCCTACTTGAGTGAGCGATGCGTTCGCGTGGACAGCTGCTATACAATAATACATTTCCATTTACCTCCTTCTTTATATCCATACAAAATATCTATCAAACAAATAAAATTAAAATTTTCTTTTGAAAAATGAAACCATTCCATCAGTATTTTCTTATGACGTTGTCACGTTCAACTATCGTCAGTAAACCGACTTTACAGACAACCAATTTTTTACGTAACTTGTAACTGCACTTATAAATTTATAAATAACCAGATTTATATAGGAGTAAGACAATTATACTTACAGGTTTTACTTAATAGATAGATGTGTGTTAAATTTGTGTTGATTTACAGGCCATTTCGTCGATTACAAATCACACAAATGCCATCCAATTTCGTTCTCAATTAATACCGAAAAATAGCTACTTCACTTCAATTATCCAAACATGTTACGTTTCTGTTCGCAGATGTAAGCGTATAAATTATACATACATATGTTGAACGAACGAGTCAAGAATAGAGAGGAATCCCAGCTTGCAGAACTTCTTCGTGTTAATAACCTTTCTCTTTGCGGGCTAAAGATAGTGCAACAACACGATTTATTAAAAATAGCGACCGATATTACGAAAGCTGGTGGCACAACAAACCCAGGACTTGACTGCTTTCAGGAAGACGAGCCAAAGTTCAAGTTTAAAATCTACTGTTTGCCAAGTCACTGAAACGCTACCTTATTCTTATCTATTCGCGTACACAAAACTATAATATACTGAATTTTTTTTTCAGATTTCTAGAATATTTTAATTCAATTTAAACAAATAAAACTCCATTCGGCTTGATTATTTAAAAGGTTCCTGTTGAGCGAGAGAGTTTCTTAATTTTATTTACATCACTGTGAAGGACCATAACATTCTTTTGATCTAAATTATTATGATTAAAATAGATATAGTGTTCGGAGAAGCCAGTGTTTTGTTAGGGTGTGTGCTTTAGTAAATCCTTAAAAACAAGAAATTTCAATAAGATGAAAAAATAATAATCTAAATAGAAATTTACATACTTGCAAAAATAATATAAATTGTGGAAATCTCTGAACAGGTTTCACCATTAGACCAAAGAATGACAACCGATCATGCGAACTGATCNAACATTCTTTTGATCTAAATTATTATGATTAAAATAGATATAGTGTTCGGAGAAGCCAGTGTTTTGTTAGTACCCTGCAAGTGTTCTTTAGTTCTTTCGCTGATTGCTCTCCCACTTTGTCCAATATAAAAGACATCACAAGCGTTGTACTAAACGCCATAATAGTTTTCCGAAACTTATTAATGTATTTATTTTCGTTTTATTTCGTTACTAGATGCCAGACAGGTACAAAAATATTACTTTGGTTCTCTATTATGTAATTTCTAAATGCTTTAAGTGATCTGCGATGGAGGTAATTCTTTTTCTCGTGGAATACTTTATTTATTTCACGGTTACAAAAAGTACCTTCAATTTCAAATGATTCAAATATCTCACTTAATAAAACACTTCATCATGTTTAGGGCTATTGATCTTAAAGAATACTCAATGTATCAATTAAAAATGTGCAAGTATTTATTGGGTTAAATAACACTAAAAAACTGTGTCAATTAAATTTTCATTGGGTCCGATTGTCTTTTATGATACGATTAAGATATAAAAGTTTAACTGCGATTGTGTAGTAAAAGTTCGATCGATCAGAGACAAATTCAAAAAAATCTTCCAGAACGCTCTCCGCAATGAAACTTCTACGACCGAATTTAAAGCCTTGGTAATCAAGCTTCTAATCTAAAACAACAGAGTTTTTGAAACCAACCCCAGATAACGAAGTTATAGAAAGCTATCATAGAGCCGACCCCTAACAAAGCTTTGTAATAATGCTTTCCCGAGCAAACTCCAAAACAAATTAGCATGCTCAATTTTACAGAAAGTAAGAGTTGCTTTTACGAAAGTACGAATTTTCATGTTATTACATATAAAAAAGAAAATATACTATAACCATTATGTAAGTATAGCAAGTTTTAAAAAGTATGCATGTTTAGTATGATGACATAAAAAAAAGTCAAAATTTAAGTACAATTTTATACCCAAATGAAAAATACGTTTTATATTTGCATGTTTTCATAAGTAATATTTCACATATCGAAAGTATCTAAAGATATTAAAAGCAAACAAAACTCTATTTGATTACTGTTCTACATTTCCTTATCAATAATCTTTTAACAGTTAATATAATAATAATAGAGAAGAGTCCTGCCTTGTATTATATCAATAATAGAAATTACAAAACATAACACTCACAAAAATATATTTCATTTTTAATAATCAAGAGGTGTACACATAATTTCCTGAAGAAGTATCTGCCACAACGTATCTTCATGATTATTACCTTTTTCCTCTTCAACGAGAAATTTCGAAATAAACAACATTACAAGAGGAATGTTGGCGCCATCAAGCATCAAGCACTTAATTTGCAATTCAGTTACATATTTTCCACTGCCTCCACAAAGACTAGACGTTTTCCTTTTGAAAATGCTGATTATTTTAAACTTTGGACAAGGAAATCATATGGCGGAAAACCTTATGGCTAATTATAAAAAAAAAATAATTTTGTTACCTTGTATAGTGCAACCCGAAAACAGCTGAAACGGACTACAAATCAATCATGGAGACATATGTGTGTTACATTTAACAGAGACGGTATATAACCTTATTAATACGAATGGAAATTAATGCGAATGAAGAAGGTAATAAATATTTTGTTTTATATTATCATCAAAAGTTAAAATTATCTCAATAATCCTATTTATTTAGTATCTGATTTTATTTTAGTCGTAGATAAAACGAAACTAACGATTAATACTCAACCGAAATATTTCGTAACACATAATTATATCTATAATTAACGTTTAAACATAATAGATTTAAGTTCGAATGGATAATTTTTAAATTTCACGCTACAAGTAGAAAATAACATTTTTAATTAGAGACTATAACATCAAAATTTTAATCCATTAGTTATTTCTAAAATATCTAAGTGATCCACCATGCAATTGTGCTTGTTTCTTTAAAAATTGCAAAACGTACTTTCAATTTCAAATGACCCTTATATAAAACAAAACACTTCATTGGATTTAATAGGGTTATTGGCCTTGAAGTAAACACTGAATCCTTCAATTAAGGAGTTATTATTTATTCGCTTAATTACAAGAAAACTGTGTCAATTAAGTCTTCATTCCGCTAGAACTAGAACTCACTCTTTTGTAACTGTATTATTTACAAAAACGAAGCATTCGAATGGATTTGAACAAAATACTTTTTGATATTTAACTTCAGAAGTTTTTCTCATTGATTCTTGTCTTACTCAATAAAACAACGATTGGCTATCAGCACTTACTTCTTACTTTTTGGATTATTATTTTATTTAACCATATCATCACCTTTAAGTTTTTATTAATAAAAATGAGATAAGCAAAGTAGAATTTGCGACGAATATCACAATTATTACGTACTAGATACGTATGTATGGTATATAGTTCAGAATTTATTGTTCGTGCCAGTACCAACTAGTTACGCCTACAACATTATACCAGGAATTGATCATTAATATTCCATTTATTATAAGTCTTGTTGATTTATCCGACTGTACCACTTGTCGCATAATTTGTGACGTATTTTGCTAAATTCACTTCTTTAATAAATTACCTTACAATGTAAATTACGCGTAACATTTACGATTCAATTTGTACGGTTTTATTAGACTGGAAGTAATTTCTTGTCTAAAAACATACATTAAAAGTAGTATAAATAACATTAAACAACAAATAAAGGAGTTCTTAAGCATATATAGAAAAACTTCGTCTCATAAAGAATGAAAAATTGGATTTTGTTCCTTGTGTTCCAAAATATTACGTTAAAAACAAAAACATAAAAAAGGGTTTTATATTTTGATCTGAGAGTTATGTACCTACAGTGTATACATACTGATATAAAATTGTTTTTATTATAATTTTAAGCAGTAATTAAGTCCAAAAATACATACATATGTTCAGAACGCCAACTTTAAAGAATATAATTAATTAAGCCTCATTTCGGTTCTTTATCTCTTTTTATGGTTGTTTTAATTTTATCTTGATGAGAAGGAAGAATATTTATTTAATTATGAACAAAACGCCGTTCTTTTAATGTAAATAAAGCATAAACTGCCTAGCTAGAAATTAATAGATTCTCTTCCTATATTGGGGTTGCACAAAACTCGTATTTATCTGCTTAATTAGCCAATAAAAATAACGGAAGGCGCACATTATTCACTGTAAATTATATTGTTTTAAAAAAGATAAAATTATTAATAAATACTGTAACAGATAAAATTATATTGCTTCTTTGTTTCTAGATTATTTTTAGAAAAGCCATGAACAATGTGGCTTATCGTTCCTCCTGCAGGATAAAAAATCCTTAAAACTTAATATGTGAATTTGTCTGTATCCATTCAACTATCTTACAGTTTTATTTAAAAAAAACACGTTTTGATGCCTCACTACGCGTCTGATTTGAATGCATAGGAGACCTACAACTGTACGAAGTAAAAAGAAGACGTAAAGCAGCCTTGGTTAGAAAGATATCGGAAGTATGACATTCAAAAGAACCGTCACAATTCCCTCGTTTTTTTCGATTAAGACCTACGCTTCCCGACTGTAAATAGAGACTTCCCGCAGCTAGAACGAAAATAAATGAATCCATTCTGTCGCATAAGAAAGCCTAGACAACGTGTACAAAGTTAGCAAGACAAATTGTTTGAATACAGAAATTGTCCGGACGATAATTTGCCTTTATTCTGACGTTAATTACTTGTGAAAGAAAATAAATTGTGATTAATTATTTCTAAAAGTTATTCCATATTTTGTTAACTTAATACAAATTTAAGTAGGCAAATTTTGCATTCAACATGATCTCATCACTAATATTTAGCACTTAATTTAAAACAAAATCTGAGGGTGAGAAAACGGGTGATTTTTGGTCTATTTTTATGGTCAGTCTTAGTTATTTTAATATTACAATTATTTTGATTTGAGTTATGAAACGATTTGGTTATAATGTTAGCGAGGTAATAAAAATTGTATTCAAACTGTACATGTAATCTTTCTGTCATTTTCAATATTATAAATATCATTCAGGGTGATTATCCAAATTATATTTTGTTAATAATGCACAACTGTAATGGATGCGATTTTAAGTAAATTATGGAAATGTCAATCCATTAAAAAATAATGCCTTTGAAATGTTTCATTATGTTTCCTTCCATTATGTCACATTTTATTACAACTCCAACTTAACGTTTCCTCTTTGATTATCTTGCAACGTATTTATACGTACTACCTCAACATAGTTCTAACTATTAGTTACATTAGACGATAAAGAAAAATATGTAATCAATTCAAAACATTTTAATAATCATTTGGTTCTTTTTAGTACCAGCACGGAATAATGACGCCAAATTTCGCAAGAATGGTCAACTTTGTTAGCGGTAAACAAATCGTGTTGAGCATTCGAAAGAAAAAGTCTAGAATATGAGAAGAATAGTAAAGAAAATTGGAAAATGCATAAAAGAGAACAACTAACACGTGCTCCGCCCACTTTGAGTGTGGACATTATCAACGAGAACTTCTGTCTCGGGCACATGTTGATAATGCCCACATTCAAAGTGAATGAAGCACGTGCCCGTTTTCTAAAAATTACTTGGGGTGATTCTGTTTTAGGTTTTTAGGGTATACGGCAATTTAATGAAAACATCCTACATTTGGTTTCACCTTTACATATATGCGCTTGCTTATATATAAATAAGATCAGTATGGGAACTAATAACATGTACATATGCCAAACCACACGCATACCGAGGCGCGTTTCCGTAATTTTCACCGCGTAATTGGGTTCATTCGGGAATGTTTCAATTAAACTTGTTAACAAACCAATTCATTTAACGAATGGGATAAATGAAGAGTTTCCTGTGTCGGAGTGAGATACGCGTGTAAACTTTGAACAACAACTTCATTGTATTCGTTTCTTTCCCTGGAACAAATTTACCAATACATGTGTACATATATGTACATTTAACTTATGAATCCACAAACTACAAGCATACCATACACAAGCAAGGTTTAATACGTGGTTATTTTCAATTGATTAAACCTTTACAAGATCTATTTTTTTCCAACCTTATACGTTCTCAGACGAGCTAGTAGGATCACAAACATGCGTGTACATGACAAAATGATTTAATTACTAAATATCGAGTATTGTCTTATTAATTTGGTAAAGGCCTAGATGATGGCCCGTGGTGGTCTCACCCCCATAAAAAGTTATGGGGGTTCAAAGTTAATAAATATGCCAATTTTTACACATTTCTAGGCATGTAAATATTTATATAGTCATTCTTAAACAATATTCAAAGGTAAAACTAATGAAAAATACATAAAAATATTGAGAAAGTTATATAAAACATTATTTAAATATCTTTATCAATAGGATAGGGTAGGTTAGGTTATCGAGTTTTGTTCAAGTGACCACCCTCTTTCGATCCCCCACCTTCACCCGCTTGAAAATAATTATTTTATTGAATTTTATTTGAATTATAGTATGAAAATTGTCAAAATAATCAACATTCAACCCCCATAACTTCATATGGGGGTGAGACCGCCACGAACTTTTTATTATACAGTGGTGGGGGAGACCTCCTCTTTCGATCCCACCCACCCCCACCCTCTTGGGGGTGAGGGCCATCATCTAAACCTTTACCAGTAATTTTTGAACATAAAAATTGTCATATGATGACACCAATTTTCTCTTCACAGAACTTTACCGACCATGAAGTCAGGTACGTCTTGATAGCGTTTTTAAGTTCTTCGTTGATGAAATAATGTTGTTCATGCCTACCATGATTATGGTTTTTATCTATGACCACAATTTCGATCACCCACCGTATAGTCCAGGTCACGTACCGAGTGATTTTCATCACTTTCGGTAATTGAACATACGATTTGATCGTTTTGACAAACTGGACAATACAATTATATATAACCAATGAAGAAGATCAGAACTTTTCGATTTTATAAAGAATAAGGTTGTACATGAATACAAACCAAGGCTACCGTCCGAAATTTAATTGTGGATTATCGGCAGCTGATAATTTAAAAGATAAATTAGGTAACGTTAAATTGCGTATTAACACAATTTAAGTTAATTCTTTTTGTACTGGCAACCTTTAAAAAACCTCTGTACACAATTGCCAAGGTAGTGAATGGAGCCAGGCTGTTTTGAAATTCGAAACACAAAAGGAAATTGCTTTCCATGCAATTTGAGGTCTGCAATTTGTTAGGCGTAATATAAAAAACCTTTTAATTAGTTATTGATGGTGTGTAGCTACGCATTTTTTTATTTAGGTACATTTATCTGATGTATGGGCACACAAAAACAATATTTGAGGTAATATGCATTACTAACGGAATGAAAAGGTTGGGGTTTCCAGGAGAGAACATTTTTTTAAGCAAACGCGTAACCTATTTAGGCTTCACTCCTGTAATGAATATTGTGATCGATTATTCCCTTACGTTCCATTACTCAATTGGGCACAAATTTTACAAGTAGGTGTATGTATACCTACATGGTCTTTTATGATAATAGAAAACAGTCACTAAAACTAAAAAGTAAAAAAAAAATAAATAAAACAATTTCTCGTGAACGAAGACTAGTAAAGAGTAGTGACAGTCTTAGTCTTGCTGATACAGTCTCGGTGTTGGTTTTGGGTGTTAAGGATGTTTGGGAGGTACAATCGGAGACAAGAGTACATAAAATAAGAAATTCGTGATTAATTAGGTTTTGCAGCATATCATGAGGAAAATAAATACTATCTATACTAAAAAAAACATATACGGTTTGAGAGAAAATTTGGAATTTGACCAAAAACTTTGAATAAAATAAGAAATAACGAATAATATGGAATTTTTCTAACTGGCTTTTGACAGTGAATATACCTTGATTTCAATTTCGAAACAAAAAAAAAATTTAGTTTCAATATCTATTAATAATGAGCGTAAAACTTTTTAATATGTTTAAATAATAATTAAAACTTTAAAATTGCATTTATTTCAGACAATTATAAATATTATCATTATATTATCAAGTAAAAACGAGATTTTCAGCTAATTTTTCATTTTTTCCTCGATAACCATTTAGTGAATTTGAATAACCTTACGCCAAAGTGATTCTCCAGAGTTCAAGTTACTTATTGTAAAAGTTTGAAATTTCTAGTAGCTTTTTTTCTGTTAATAAAAATAAACTTAATCTGTTTGGTTAACGAATCTCCATAAAATGACGTGTAAAATTACAATTTTTTAAAATCTTTTTAACTTTTTAACGGTTTAGTGAATCGATTTGTAATTTTTACAGGAGTTTTAGAATTGAATGAGGAACGTTCTTCCTTTTTATTTGCCTCGTAGCAATTTGACATACCTCCCAAACATCCTTAAGTCTTGCTCTTGCTCATTTACTTACGTTATTTTTTAATAATTCTTCTAAGCACAATTATTTCTATTTACCGACACAATAATTGTCTTAAATGCTGGAATTTTCTGTCATATATGCGAGCTTGTCATTCCTTTTAAAGAATATAGTGTCGATAATCGTGAGATATATGAAAAATAAATAACATAAGGGTACTCCAATGCATAGATTGACCCTTCCACCAACGCATCGATTGACCTTTTATCATAGTAAACAAAATAGTACAAGGTACTTAATAGAAGTAAAAAATATCGAAAAAAAAAAAAATTATTTGTCTTGCATTTTCGCAAGGCCAAAACCAATTTTATTCATCACTAATGAAGACTACATTAAAACAAAATGATTTTTATCCACTGCACGCACATCATTGATTGAAATTACTGGTTTTGAATATAAAATCACGATGAGACGATCTATGCTGCTGATAATTAAAAATGTTAATGTTTCTGGTTTCCAGATTTTTTGTACCTATACCTGAATTTCAGTTAAAAATGTTAATCAATCATTAAATCGCCAATAAACTGCACATTTCTGCTATAAATATAGAAAATGCGCTTCATTATTTTGTGTGCAAAATCAGTGTATTCAATTATTATCGATGTACTTGAAACATAAAAAAAATATCTCCTCTTTTAATGCAAAATTTCCATTTAAATATGTAAATCGTTTTGCTTAATAATTTTTTGAATTTAATTTTATTATTTCCCAATTTCGTGCAGTATGTAATTCATGAATTTCTTCACTGAATTTAGGTTTCCCATTATTGCCCAATGAATGAAACACGTCATTTATAAAATTTTATCACCAATTTTAGTAAATATTTCGGCTGAATTTGCGTGTTTGTTATATCGTTTTATATCTATAATGGTATACGTTATCGTCAGTAATGCCCTTTAGAAATTGCAAATAGATGATATTAATTATATTAGATAAACTGTACAAATGAAGCAATGGTAGTAGAATCCTAAGTCAATTTTTATTTTATCTAAATGTACGCTACTTTTTCTAATAGAAATATTTTGTTGTCGAAAATTGTGTGAATATTATAAAAAACTAATTTCCGAATTTACAAACATAAACCTTAAACCTTTATAAATTTTCATTTAGTAAACATCTATTCGTGAACTATATTTCACGACGCAAATGTTCGAAATTAAAACAAAACAACGTTTAATTAACGAAAATTGCGAGGAAAGCAGAAGAACCTTACAAGAACATTCTTGATTTACTTTGAGTTCGTAAACAATTAAGGAATGTGTTTTAATATTATAAGCCATTATGAACTAAATAAATTCCGAAAATTTTAAAAGGTTCTACTAAAAAGAGGGTTTTTTTGTGTAATCATTGTTTCCGAAGATGTTTGAAAATATTTATGTAAAAATGCACAGACATACGTTATAGAATATTGCAACGACAAAAAATGTTATTAGAAATTTTCTGATACTGGAATAACGAAGTCTTTAAAATAATCTCATTTTTTTAAATTTTTTTTTTTACGAATTTTCAATCGTTGATACAATTAAAGTGAAGTAAATGTTCACATGAAATGCAGCAATTCCACCCTTTGACATTTCTGAAATTATCGCAAGTTAATAAATTAAAAGATTGAAGTTTGGATTATGAAATACAAAAAATTCTGATGACAAAACGATATCAACAGAAGGATTTTTAATAAAATACGTCAAAAATTTTGGTATTAAAAGGATATGAAAGTTGTGTTGGAGAAAAGTCGCAGGTTTTCGATACTTTAGAAGTCAGATAACTCAAGATGAAAAAACTACACTAACGAAAGAAAAGAAGGTATCCCAAAATTAATAAGAAATTCACAAGTTGTCCGAGAAAGTTTCTAAACTTACAGGATAGAAAAAGGTGTAATCAATTTTATGTAAGAAACACAGGAACCCAATACTCTACCTTTAATGAGAAACTGAGTGGTTGTGTAATAACTATCTATTAAAAATTTTAGACAAATAAAAAAGCTTTCAAAACAAAAATTGACTTACTGACTAATTTTTGTCATTATTAAAATCGACTGGGTAGAAGTATTTACAGAGAGGTTATATTAAAAACTAAATTTAATAGAATTTATGTTCTATTATAGGTAAGCTTGTTATATGGCATTTTGATTTGTTCAAGGTTAATCAAGGATTTGCATAAATATGTACGTACAATTCAAAAATTAAATATGACTTCATTTACCGAATATACACAAGACTGCGATGAATAACAGCGGCCTACAACTCAATATGCTTATGAATAATGAAACATGTCTGTTTTACTGCAAAGGAAAAACGTAACATACATACATACACAACTTGTACATGTCCATCCACACATTGTACAAATATGTTCTGATAATGTACTGACCTCTTCACTATCTCCCATATGAACAGAAATTTAGTTTCAATA
>NW_020439087.1:332364-362363 GCF_000699045.2 Agrilus planipennis
ATTAGCAACTATTCTGCATAATACAGCAGGTTCATTTGGAATAAAATATTAATGCAACGGGCAATAAAATCTGTTAAAATTAACCAGATATTTTATGGATTTTTAAAGAAAAAATACACTTCGAATGAAGACCAATTCGCAACAAAATATCATAAGAAGTCGTTAGTAAAATATGTTTAATAAAAGAATCAAAATAATATACATAATAAGTATGTATAAAAATCTTAATACGAGGCATAAAATTATAAACTTGGGTTTGTCACAGGTGACTCAGTACTATTGCATAACATCTCTAATTAAAGACATCTATTTGATTATCTGTTTGTCTGCTATTAATACCTAATACGAATAAAGAATTAAAAAGTTAAACCAATTTAACGAAAGTTAGAATATTGTTTGAATTTGATTTCCAAATTTTTTTTGTTTTGTTATAGGTATATTCCTATTTATAAACAATTTAATAAAATTTAGCCTAACATTTACTATCCAAGCAAATAAATATTTTATAATCTGAATTTTTGATATTATTATCTATACATTTGCCAAACTATATTGTATATGATATTAAATACGTACATACCTGAAGATTTTCGTAAAAATTCCACGGTTATACATACACATACAATAATATAAATGACAAAAGTCCGTCTCTGCGTATTGTATTTTAATCATAGTGGAAACAATTGGTTATAATTATGTGGAAAATTACACGCGCACATTTATACAACTATGTTCTTTTTTATGGAAAAAATACAATAGTCAAGTACCTGTGCAATATAAAACATTACTGCGTTGTTTGACGTAAAAACGGTCACTTCTTTGTGGAATAAACAAAGAAATTTTGTTCATTGAATAAATGCACTTTAACAACGGCTAATTAATATAGGCAACTCACGTTTAACGTTGTGACTAGAATAAATGTTTTTTATTTTTTATTCAAATCGATACCGGTGAAGTAATAGAAAAAATAACTATATCATTATATACGAGATCTGCTCAAAAAGTACCGCGAATTTTAAATTTTTGCGGGTTACCTATATTCCATTTTCGATTTTTTTTGTGGCGTTATGTTGGTACTCATGTCTCTCACTTACACCGACAAGTTTGGCCCAGTTAATTTTTGACAGCTGCTTTGCTTGCACGTGTTTTGAATTGTCTTCGATTTTTTATTATTTCAAAAAATGAATCAAAGGATATGTGTCAAATTTTGTGTGAAAAACCCCAACGCATTCTAAATGTTGACTGTGGCATATGGTGAACCTACCTTGGACCAAAAAAAAAAAGTTTATCGGTGGTACAAAATGTTCTCAGAGGGTCGAGAAGATGTGAATTACGAAAAACGTGCCCGACGCCCGAGCACGTCAACAACGGACGAAAACATTGATGAAGTGAAGAAAATAGTATTGGCCAATCGTTGAATCACCGTTAGAGAAGTTGCTGAGGACCTAAACATACCGATTTGCTCCTGCCATTCGATTTTTACCAATGATTTGGGCATTAGACGGATCGTCGCGAAATTCGTACCAAAATTGCTCAATTTCGACCAAAGACAGCATCGCATTAACATTTCTAAGGAGCTGTTGGACTCTGTCCGCGATGACCCAAATTTGGTGACGAATCATGGGTGTATGGGTATGACATGGAAACCAACGCTCAATCATCCCAATGGAAGCTGCAGCACAAGCTAAGCTCGAAAAAAGCGCGCCAAGATTCTGCTCACAGTTTTCTTCGACTACAGGGGCGTGATGCATGATGAGTTCTTGCTACAAGGTAGAATGGTCAATAAGGAATATTATCTGCAAGTTATGCGCCATTTGCGAGAAGCAATCCGCCAGAAACTCCAGGATTTGTGGAAGAACAAAAATTGGCTTTTGCACCATGATAACAACACGCTAATAATGCCGCAGCCACCGTATTCCCAAGATTTTGTGACTTTTTCTTGTTCCCGAAACAGAAGAGGCCACGCTACGATTGAAGAGATAAAGAAAAATAAGATCACAAAAAATAATTTTTTCAAATGCTTCGAGGTTCGACTGATTGAAAAAAAAAAACGTTGGGACAAGTGTATAATATCTGGTGGGGATTACTTTGAAGGGAACAATAATTAAATAATTTTTGAAAAAACACAAAATTCGTGATACTTTTTAAACAGACCTCATATATATATAAAAAAGTGAAGCAACTTCAAAGCATTTTCAATAAGCCATTCCGCTCTTAAATCCGTATAAATATTCATAAACTTTCAGGGGCGCCATTGCGTATTATGGTAGCCATGGCAGAATCCAGGGCTCTCTACATTAAGGTAGGCAATATGGATTTCCATACCTCGGAAATAATAATTATTTTTTTAGGTGAATGTGGAGCGTGGATAAACAGAAAGAGTTACAATCTCATAAGTTCCCAGTGGCTCCAAATCCCTACAGGTATTTTATAAATTCTAGAGTCGAGAATTAATTTTAATTTGATAAACAAACCCTTTGATTTAATCTGACCATTGCTCTGCCCGTGTCAGTAATTTGTAGATAGATAACATTTTTTTAATTTCAATTTATTGTTATTTACAAACCGAAAGAGCGGTCGATGTAGCAGTTTTATCTGTAAAAGTTCGAGGTGCTTTTTTTGCATTCGCTTTTCGTTTTTATATTACTGGAAAAACAATTAAATTTGTCGGTTTATCAAAAAAATGAAAATAAAATCACAAATAAGAAAAATACAATTAGGATCACACCAATACACACACAAGACAAAACACAAAACAAATTATAGCATGTAAAGGAAAATCACACCACAAAATTAAAATATATAAATAAATAGTGAAATCGCCAATAGCACATATAATGTACAATAGAGAGCAAGATCAAAACTTACTACCTNTTTGCGAATAGTAATCTAATCTAGGCCTACCTCTACCCCTCCTAGCTCCTGTTTCTGCCTCTAATATGTCTCTGACTAGACCTTCATGCCTGAGGTGTCCTACCAACCTATCTCGCTTATTTTTTATTGTCTTCCACAGAGTCCTCTGTTCTCCTATTCTTTCCAATACCTCCTCATTTCTAAATGTGGTGTTATAGGATGAATAAAGTACCAGGAGTAGAAAAGGTTAGAAATGATGTATTACATAAACAACCGAAACAGAGGACTTTGTGAGATAGGTTGGCACATCTTCTCAAACACGAAGAGGTTTTAGCTAGATAGAAAAGGGTTAATGCCAGTGCTGCTCGCTTCATTGCTGCCAGAGGCATAGTGGCTTCCGCCAAAACCTTAACTTTATTAATCAATCATAAACAATTTGAGGGTAGGAGGAGAAAAAATGCACCTCAACACATCATGGAAAGGTGAAATACAAAACGACCAATTGAAGCGATCATGCTTAAAGAAAATTAATATGATGGACTTCCACATGCATGAAAATGTTATAATAAATTCGATTTACTTTTGTGTGCAAAAACATTGTCAAATACAAATTGAAAACTGTACTAACTTTAAGTACCTTGGTGTCACGATATCAAACACAGAGAAAGGCAAGGAAGACATAAAGAATAAAATCGGACAAGGGTGACGACCAATGCGACACTTGAACTCAATTCTCTGGAATAACAAAATCACAAATGAAACGAAAACAGCAATTTACTAGAATATCGTTCAGAGCATCACCTCATATGGGCCAAAGACATGGGAACAGACCAAAAGTAACAAACTAAAACTGCTGTCCCTAGAAATGGACTATTGGTGACGAAGTTGCTGAAACTCAAGGCTGGACCACGTAATGAATAGCAGAATTAGAGAAATAATGGACGTTGATGGAAACATCTCAGACATAATGGAAAGGAAATAACTACGATGGTAGGGTCATTTACAGAAAATGAACAGTCAGATGGCCAATAAAAATTTTCCAATGAATTTCCACTCCAGTAAGATGGAAACAGGACTTGGATGATGTCGGGATACTACATTACGTTGCATATATAGTTTTTAAACTATTATTTACAAGCAAAGGTGACGGGGAAAATACTGTAACTGTATAATCTCTCCTTTAATCTTCAATTTAGAGACACCCTTGCAGTAATGAAATGGGCAGCAGTGGGACCACAACGTTAAGAAGGTAGAGACTACACCTATATTAAATTACTGTTGCTATCTCTAGTTATTGAAAATATAATAAAACGATTGTAAAAATCAATCTTTGATGACTTATTGATTTTCCTTTAGGAACAAACATGCTTCAAGGAGTCTGCTTGAACGTAGTTACCCAAAAGTATGCACAACTCCGGATCTTACTAAAGGGTAGCAACTTTATGAGGCAATAAATCAATAAGTTAATTAAACGATAATGTGGTAATAGCTAAACACTTCCCACAGTGAACTTGTGTTTCAGGTATTCATTCACGCATCATTATCTTATGTGAAAGCCCAAATTTTTGAGATGCGCGTTGGATTAAACGGTTGTCCAGTTGAACTTAAACCATAAATTTCAAATTTTCATTTGACAACCGTTTCGATTGACCTAAAATGAAGAGAAAGATATGATTGAGGGAGTCGGTTTATTGTTTGGTTCGAATGGGTTAAAGAAAGTTAAAGGTTAAAGCTTAGAACAGAATAACTAGGTTATAAAATGTAGCGATAGCGATTTTCATTGATTAAAAAATTGTCCACCGATTGACCTGCTGTTGCAAGGACCCGTCCATCCCATGGATTGAGCTACACTGAGCAATATACAGTCGAACTCTTTTCTAAATCGAATACAATACTTTTTCCTCTCGACATATTTTGCTTTACCAAACTCTTTTAACTGGAATTTTTCCATTTCTTTTCATTCAAGTTTCGAGTGCAGAATTCATACTATAAATTGTCTCCTTGATTCTTTTTAAAGGTACCTACAGCGGAAATTTTAATTAACTAGAATTTTCTTTAACTCGAACACAATTGGTTGCGGTTCGAAGGTTCGAATTAGGGAAGATTGACTGTAGTTAATAAAAATAATTTAATATTAAGCAGCCTTGACTCCTACTTTCTGTTTACGTTCGTGCTCTACTGAACAACGTATTTAAATTTCAAATTTAAGACACGAATCGTGAATCAAGAATACAGAAGATTACCTTTTAAAGTCCTAAGTAAATTGCATTAAATGAAAAACTTTGGAAGAGAAAAACAACGAACGGAGGAAAATGAGAAAAAGACCAATACTTTACGACATATTCTGTGAGAATCAATAATTATTTATTTCTGATTACCACACGAATACATTAAATTGATGAAAACAGTTTTTACCGAAACAAAACTAAAACAAATACGTGTTACAACTTTAACAGAAATCGGTCTCTCTCTCTTTCTTTTCCAAGACAAAATACAATTGTTTTTCTCATAAAGGGTGAAATGAAAGTGCGATTTTCTTTGTTTCAAATCGGCTAATAACAATAACAAAACACAAAAATAATGCCTACTGGAATATTTATGATAAACATAATAACTTTATGAGCACTATTTTAAAAACATATTATATCTAACTAATTTTATATGTATGTCCACGCAATTTATTCTAAACAAAAGTAAAATGTAGATGTCAAAGGTTAATGTTATTTACATTAAAGACTTGTACACACTGCAGTGTATCCATTAGACATTTGCTCAATAATTATAAAGAGAAGTCAAGACTTTTACACAGATAAAAAAATGTAAATACTTACGCAGTCCTATACTAAATTTTTAGGCAATAATAATATAAAACTGAAAGCAACTTATTTAATATACGATTGTTAAAATACTGCATTTTACTGTATTTATTTTTAATGTAGGTTTTCTACGTACCAACGTAAGCATTTTTTTATCTGTTATATAAACTTTAATTATCACTGTACCACTAAAATTCACATTTTACAAAACATCTACTGGAATTAACGTTCGAGCAAGTTTTTGTTGTCTTAAAATATTTATAAAATTCACACCACAACGTTTATCTACCGTATCAATTTTCTTCAATTACAATTTTCTACGATACCTCTGTACAGTAACACAATTTCGTATTTATTAAATATTTTACTTACTTTTATGAACGTCTGGCTTTCTAATGCAAAAAGATTGCATATATAAGCACTGGAAATTGCTCTTCTATCTAAGAAAAATCCACCCACTTTCAATAAAATAAAGTCACATCACTTTACGATCTTTAAGACGATCGCAATAACTATTGTGTAGTTTATGTTATAACAATAACAAATCAGACAAATAAACTTTGTTATCGTCTTATAACAAAACACGCGTAATATTCATGACAATTATTATTATCTGTACTCAATTTTCTTACTGGGGAATAGGTGGCAAATGGAAAATCGCGCCCGTAATTTCCTGAACTAGCAGGAAAAGCGTAGAACGTATCGGTACGCTTCGCAGAAGTGCTGCAGGTGGCGACAGTTTGTAGACTGTCGGTTCCTGCTGCTAAAGCTGTTCACGGCGACGACGATCTCCAGTTCCAAGCTCTAACACCCGCGCGTTGGACGAGCGAACCGTGGCGGCACAGCCGGGCGCCAAGCAGGCAAGGTGACTACCAACGGGTTTATGTAAATTACCCTCAAAATTAGATCACATTTGATATGTAAATACGTATCAAGTGTGACGCGGAAATTGAGCAAACCGTGTAGGTACGCATCGAGACCGAAAATAATATCAATAAAAGTCATTAATTTTTTAAGAAATTAATTAAACTAATACACAAAACCGTTTCGATTTTCTAACTTATCTCCACTTTGACAACCTTGAAAAAAGGTTTTTCTTAATCAACTCTTGACACGAAGGTATAATAATACCTTACGAAACAAAAAAGGCAACTTCACGAATTCTATTTCGATATTATCCTTCGAGATGAACGTTTTTCAATTAATATTTGCAAAAATCAATCAAAAAATTATAAATACCAATGCCCACAATTAAAACTGAATTGATAACAACTTTAATATCTATTCAATATTCTCCGAATATTATGTTTAATGGCAGCGTTTTTTTTATCTCGGTGATAATCAAGGACTTCATACATACATACTACTCAGAGAATGTAAAACACCCCAGTTTGTACAAAATCTGTTTATATTTGAAAGATATCCTTAAAACCTCATATTTGGATTTTCCATTACATTAACTCTTTAATGCTTTATATTAGCTATTACGCGTACCGTTATAAAATTCGTATAATCCTACCTGCTAAGTCAAGTGAAAGCTCTTATCACTCCAGGATATAAAAGACCGCGTTAACAACGAGAGAAAAAAACAGCATCCTAATTATACCTGCATACCTTTTAATTCCAAATATTGTAGGTACTTAAAGTGAAGAGAAAGACCCGATTGAGGGAGTCGCTTTATTATTTGGGTTGAATAGGCTAAATTGGCTCACCTACAATAAACCAAACTATAGGGTTGTTCGGAAAGTCATTTCGTTTTTTTTTGTGGAAATGAAAGACAGTTTTAGTATAATACACAAATACTTTATTAAATTATATATTGACCGTTCTGGTCCAACACCTTTTGCCATCTTTCTGGTAGTAGCATAATTACACGCTCATAAAATTTTTGGTCTTTGCTGGCAAAAAACTGATCGAGGAGGTTTTTGACCTCCTCATTTGAGGTGAAGGTTTTACCGTCTAAAAAATTTTGGAGTGACCGACACAGATTTCTCTCTGTGAGAACATGGGGAACCCATACATCGAGCTTCGAGGATAATCCCAAGCCTTTCAAGTGGTCATAAACTGTTGAATTTGATAAATTTAACCTCAATCCGATCTCACGTGTTGTTATTCGCCGGTTCACATCAACTAATGCCTTTATCGCGTTTTTATCAGCTTCAACCGGCCTTCCCGAACGTGGTGCATCTTCGACATCAAAATTGCCGGATCGAAATTTAGCGAACCAGTTCTGGCACTGGCGTACTGTCAACACACCTTCTCCATACACATCAGTCAATTTCTTTCTGGCTTGAACAGCATTTTTACCCTTTCTGTAGTAAAACAGTAAGATATGTCGAAAATGCTGCATATCGCTCTCCATATTTAAAAGGGCACCAACCAAAAACTACTGCGTAGAATTAATTGGAATTTTTCACACACAAGCCTTGCTAAATGAGCTCTCAAAGCATGTAAAAATTATACGGCTTAAATGTGAAGTTGGGTGCAAAAGAATACAATTAAATCCTCTGTCGGGAAAAAACGAAGTGACTTTCCGAACAACCCTAGATCGTAAAAGTAATTGGGACACTTTCATTGATTAAAAAATTGTTCAGCTATTGCAAGGACCTAACAATCCCATGGATTGAGAGGTCCTGGAACTAAAACTTGACGTATTGTACTCTGTACTATAGTAAAAACAGCAAAGCCCATCTACCCTTTTTCAAATGAATCGTACCTACATACGCAAACAAAAATTAACAACTCTTAGAGAATTCAACAGAAATTACTTATGCACCTTCTCCTTGAATCAGCAAATCCAGCTTTTACAATACTGAACATTTATGGATACCGATTAATCATCCAATGTTTACAGAAAATATGTACTGTAAAAGTATTAAGAAATTGAGTTCTTGCAAGAATAAGTCAAGAAATTTGTGAATAAATACAAGACAATACAAGAATTTCTCTAAGCAAGAGCAAGATTTCTTGTCAAGAACTTAGCAAGAAGCAAGAATTATTATTTTTTGGTTTCAATGTTTCAAACCAAGCATATCTTGATGTACACCATCAACTCTGAAAGCAGGCAGTGCACGGCGTAACATTTAATGCAATGATAAAATAATACAAAATTTACATTTATGGAATTCTGACATTTAAAACTAACTAAAATGTATAATGTGGGAGGTGCTCGAAAACGTAAGTGCATGTTAACACACATGAATTTAGACAAATCAGGCATATGGGAATTCCCAAGCCAAAAAGAACAAGTTGTAGGAAGGCTAAACAAGACAAGAAATCTTGTTTTGTGCATCACTAGTCATACAGAAATTTCCAGGAATTGCTTTTATTGACCGTTGTTAAAAATTTTTGGACAATGATATTACTGATTTTTCGGATCAAAACAAGAAACTTCTGTATTTGTGTACTCGTAAGCTATTAATTACTTTCGAAAGGATATTCACCGTTTTGAGTGAGGTGGAAATGATCTATAGGATTAAGACAAGAATTGTCAAACAACGGAGCGGTTTGGCTAACAATAAGAGCATGGCTGTTGAGTTGGCAATACTAGTTAGTTTTAATTAATGCTGTTCTTGCAAGCTAGTGTTGTTTAGGTCTGGGGTTATTGGGTTACGTAATGGCAAGTTCGTCGGTGGCGTATCATGTATCGGATTATGGAACGAGAGCCGCTTGCAGCCGAATGGATCTGAACAAAAGACGTTTATGTAACACAAAGAGAATCAGGTTTAGGAGTAATGGTCCCTGGAACAGGCTTATGGTTTTAACTAAATATGGCTTTCAGATTGCCACTTTTATAGAAAATCCCATTGATTCAAAGGAACATTAAAGTTTTATGACCAGCAACTGGTAATTCTCAATCGACATTTAATTTCCTCTATAAAAGAGAAAAGTTCAACTTGATATTACGCTTGTATTGCAGATTACGTACGTGCAATTCTGCGTATGATGGACTAATCTGCACTGATAATAAATAATGAAATATCAAAGGGAAGTGGAAAAAAATTGTTTCATACTTTAATGATTATTAAACCCTATGATACAATCAATGTATCATTTTCTATTTAAATTTTCCTTGTGTATTTTTTCTTAGATTTATAACTATACTTTGTTATTCAGAACGCATTTCCTTAATTTCCATTTCTTCTTAATAAAGATATTATTATATCACAGAAATAAAGCTAAAATGGCACTTTTTCCAATGAAAAAATGGTGAAAGGACTAATCGATGCTTTACACATTATGACAAATATCTTACAATGGGGTCGATTTGAGTCCATAATCAAAGAACTAGTCAAATTCTAGAATACTATTTGATGTATTCGAAAAATTACAAGGATAAGATGATACGAAAACTTCTGCATTTACACAATACACATGTGAGAACAAATTACCAGAAGAAAAGCTAAATTCTAGTTTAACAAAATTTGGGGATTGAAAAAATTGTTTTGCTTTTGTATTTTCTGAAAGCATTTATGTTGAAAAATTAGTAAAAGTTTCAATCAAAAAAATCTAAAAATGCGGAAAGCTACATCTCCTGTTATAAAGACAGGACTGGTCTCGTTCCACGGTTCCATTGACAAAAAACTTTTTGTAATCGCAGTGGTTAACATTGCAATATGAGGTTCCACACTGGATTCGTACCTTATATTGCTTTATTTTTAATTAGATTGTTTTTAGTTTACAGAATAGAAGAAAAAAGACCGAAGGAAGCTTTTGTTTGAACAATCTCCATTTCCTAAATAAATTCCATCAAACCAGATCAATACATCAATCTTATTAAATGCTTCCAAACAATGAATTAAAAATCATATCGATCTTATAAATGCTGCTTGCGTGACACTGACATAGTTTTCAATTTGTTTGGTCCTGTGCAATGATTTATTTCCACAACATCGTACATGGTAGCATAAGAAATATTTGAAAACAGTCGTTTTTGTGATAAGTAAAAAAGTAGATTTTCGAGTTTTTTTTTGTTGTACTGAAGGAAATAGTGGGTACTCATTTAATGAATTTTAAAATACCACAAAACAGCTCATATCAATTTACATAATCAAATTAGAAAGACAAAACATAAAAAAATTTTTTTTTTCGGAGAAGTTAGATACCTAGTACGAAAAACGTAAATAATCCCATAATTATTCAATAATCGTTTTAAGTGTCTTGTTAATGTTGAGATCATACACAAAAATTATAACAGCTAAAGCGTTAAACAACCTTAAGCACGTAATTTTAGAAACTAAGCAACCATTAAATTAACGTGTTTAGATACTGTTACCAGAACATTTTTTAATATTTTTATTATCATCTAGTTTCCATTTGTTTACTTTATATAGTTCAGAAATAGAAATTTTTATGTATAATTAATATCGATTAAGCGTGTCAAAATTTGTTGAACGAAAGTATGGTAATCAATAAACAAATAACTCGTTTTTGTGCACAATACTAGTTCAACACAAGTTCAAACAGATACGTATCAATATTGTTAATTCTATCATTTAAAGGAATGTTATCAAAAGTAGAAAATAAGTACATTATTTGTAAATAAAATATATATTGCAATATTCTTTGGGATTGAAATTAATCAAAAAATGCACAATTCTTTTGTTCAAAGCCCAACAACCACAAAAATATTTAACAAGCACATGGGGTGCTTCTATAGGAGCATACAAAACCTTTGTTAAAGGTGTTGTAGAGTATAGAGATGTCAGTAACGACTTTTGTTTCGAATTTATAAAAAGGTCTTTTATATTGCACGTCACGATTTTAGTAAGTATTAGAAAGTAATCTTGTTAAGCAGAATCTAAAAGGTCTAACGATAGCGCATAGAAATAGAACGACTAATTGTGAGAGGTAATCTTGAAAAGAATACAACAATAAAACAATTATTAAAAGATTGAAAATAAAAACGAATGTAGTCTAATTAAATCAAAAATTTCGGGCACATACTATAAATATACATACGAGTAATACATGGAGGTAATTACTTATTAATATGAATGAACCCCACAGCTATAAAAATAGATGTGAGTTGGAAACAGCATGGAAAGCGTGACCGATAGTTAATACGGCATTGTAAATTAGGCCGATTTAATAGGTTTTTGTTAATTAAAGTTGAATAGGCTGGAATAATTTCGTAATCCTCAAAAGTAAATTGTAAATTCATGTATTAAAATAATAGATAGGTACAGACAGACAACTGAAATTCCAAACTACGTTACGTTATTATTACAAAATGTGTATTTTCTGTTCTTATCTAAATTCTACAAGAAGAGACCGAAATAAAAAATTCAGCGGGTAAGCAAAAATTTCATTATCTACAAAAGGGGATATCGATTTAGAAGGAAGGGCAACTGCTCCAAAGTCCACATAGGCTTTTGTATTAGAACGAACTAAATATCTTGACCTAAATAATGAACGGTTTTTTTTATATTCAATGGTAAAGAAAATTAAACGTCAAATAGGGTGATTTCGTCTGCTTTCCGTCCAACTCCTGTATTCGTCCGTTTGAAGATAATCATCATGCAAGCTTGAATTTATTAAAAATCCAATAGTTAAGCAATATAAAAATCAATATAATAGATTATTAGACAACTTATATTGGAAAATAATAAACTTATTATTTGACGACTTGCTTCTCAGCGGTGATGACATATCAATAAACTCAAAGAAATAGTGAGACGCAATGGCTAGAATTTTTGGCATGAACAATTTTTGTATTCGTTTGTAGTACTTATTTAATGCATATTGAACATAATTAAACGTGGAATTTATTAACTAATTAATAATTAATTGAAATTAAAATAACTAGCCAAAATTTAATGGACGAATACTGGATTACCAATCAAGGAAAAGGTTTAGTTTTCGACCAACTGAACGAAAACTGAAACAACTGAAGAAAATTTGTAGTTTGTTAATTAAGTAAAACGTATAAATTAATCTTAAAGTATTTTTTAATTGAATCTTTATTTGCTTTTCAATCGAACATTTAGTTTTCGTCCAGTCGATTGCTCGTTTTGTGAATAAAAAAATTAAAATGTTATTTTGAATGACTTAATGAACTATAGAACATAAAAATTTGTTCATTGCTGTTACAAGCGATAAGAACAATACAATGATGTAAAATCAAAACAAACACTATTCGGAAGTTTCAACAAAGTTTTATTAGAAAAAATCCTAACAATATAGTATATAATTTACTGTATTCCTTTGAAAATGGTCGCGTGACCGAAACCTGTTAAGATTTTTTCTAATAAAACTATGGTGAAACTTGTGATTACTTCATTAAGTATGTTTCACAATAGGGTGAAAAGTGTTAATTTTATTGGTAAGAACAATTTTCGTGTACAAACCATTCCTATCTTCCCTAAGGTGGCCTAAAAAACCAACAATTGCCGAAACATTCACTATTTTCGGAAAAATTCAGGGAAAAATTTGTGCATATCAGACATGTACCTACAATGTTTTTCGAAATTTATTATAAAAACTTTTGAAGCTGTCCACTTATGTACTGTTTTTATTGAAGAATTGGACATTACAAGGCAAAAACGTATTTTACAATTAGTACATATAATACTGTATTATTTTCTTATCAACTCAATTTTTCAAAATAGTGGTCGAAAACTCGCTTATATTTGGACAACTAGCTTTTGTGGACGAAAACTGTCAAAATCCGTATATTTGCCTTTAATATTTTTTTATAAAAAACGGTACAAGTAATTGACTTATGGTCAAATAACAATTAAAATAGGATATACTAGCAATAGATTGTGATGTAATTTATCGACATTGCGGTATTAGAACATCTTTCTCGCGTCTCAATGTTGACAACTCCACTAAACGGACGAAAACATGCGCAATGACCCTAACTACTGAAAACATAGTTTCTGAAATTCCTGAATAGAACAGTTAATTTCTCATATTAAAAAGATTATACACAATTTTTTGCGTATTTTCGAAACCAAAAACATTTTACAATAAAAATTAAAAAAAAGGTTAAAATGCAAAAAAGGACTTGAAGTAAACAACCGTTACAATGCATCAAATAGTTCTGAAGGACTTGATTCGAATAAGGAAATCGAAATAAAATTTCACTACAAGTCGCGTACAAGAATAACTGTGAAAGTGTGACAATTCTCACGTAGGATAGTAGTCTCAAAGCATTTTAAGTTTTCTTCCTTTATTTTATACCTACATAAAATATGATTTTAGGAACATAATACTGTTGCCTAGGAAAATTCTAGCAAAGAAGTGAAAAATATTTATGAGTTCTCCAAATTAGGTATAAATTCACCTTACCTGTCGTTTTCACACTTCCATTTCCATTTTTAACCAAATAGAAAGATATTGAAAAAATAGGTGCTTCACAAATTGACAAAAACATCCATTAAGCGTAAAAACGATTTTGTATTGAAATTATCGAGAGGAAACAATTAAGACAATATTTCTTTTTTTCTTTCGTATTCATAGATAAATATTAAGATAACTTAAGCAGCTTTAAAAGCAAATTATTATGTGTTACAAACGGTTATAAACAAAGAAAATGTAACCTCTGGCCTAGCCTCAAATATCTAAAACGAGACCTTGACAGAACGAATACCAACTTTCAACAAGTCATCTAATTAAATTAGCCTTACTCGTTGAGATTAATTAAGTAGTGCAATCAAATAATTACACGAGTTTTATAAAGTCACATCAGTCGCTAACTTCAAAAAATGAAGATCGTCTACCTAGGTATTCCGCAAACAAAATATTTGCTTTTTCAACACGGAATATCTCATTTTAGCAGGATAACTCTGCGATACTTGTCTTTTACCATTTACAGCAATTAATATCTGCTACTCAAACATTTACATCTAACTCAGTTCGAAAATTTGAAACCACTTCTTATTTTTAGAAAAGCTTTTTAGTTTTAGTATTTAATATCATAAAGTTAAAAAATGAACTACTTATAGATTTTTGCTGTAAATGGGAGTATTTGTATAAAAATATTATTAATGTAGAGAAATATACATTACTCTATTTGGATTTTACTACATAAACCAACTCTTTAGGATCATGAACTTAAACGTTCAGATTATTTTGTTATTTAAATAGGTATTAGACTTTTTCAGTTTTTTTGGTATCATCTTTAATGCAAATTGATTGATTTGGTATCACCTGATGTGAGATATGATTGGAAAGTGAGTTATTTGACTTTGAAGTCATCCATCTATTCCACCTGTCACCCTCTGCAACTATGTTATAAATCATAGATCTACCCTGATCTATGTATTACATATACATATTATATGTGACCGGTCACAAACAAATATTCATTATTATGTTTTCATCTATGTATCACTAAATGGTTCTTTTTGCTAATTTACTTTTATATTTGTAATCTCAGCAGAGCTTTGGAGTGTCAAAATCCTTAAAAAAATTTTTTTGAAAACAATCTTACCAATTATACATAACCATTTGCGTTATAGTAGAGACATACCTGAAACAAAAGAAAACAGTAATCAGTATAATTAAGGTAAAGGGTGTAGATAAATTATTTAAAAATATAAATGTGGTAAGATACATTCAATTAAAGCCCAAAAAAAGTTGTAAATAAATCGAAGATATTTAATCCTCAACACAGTTAAACAATAAAGATTTCAATGAACTAAACAAAAGGAAAAGAAATCCTCTTGAAAAATCTCTTGGGGGTAAGTTAATGGTCAAACCTCCAAGCATTGCATATAGATAAAGTGTGTCTGAATTACATAATTTTCTTAGGAACCCCTTTATTACAAAAAATTTAATGCAAAAATACCATTTTCTTTTATATCCTCCTACATCTTCTATATGGAAAGCAGTGCCACTCGGCGTTTCTTATATCTCAATTTACCAATTTCTAAAGTTACCAGAGTGTAGCTCAGTGACGTCTACTCGAGCCTTTTAAGTTCATAAATTCGTGTTTATAACCCACGGTTCAATTTAATCCGCGATTACACAGAAATCGGCGGTAAAACTTGGGAAACTTTCCCTGAAATGATGTTCAAAATAATATCGTTATTGTATTATTTCTTATAAAAAGTAAGACGCAGCATATCAATACCGATGCTGATATCAACACAACATAACATTCATTCTTTGTTCCGATTCATTATACTATGCATACACATATTCATTACAATCTTCATTGTGAAGATAATTAACTGTAATGGTGTTAGGTTTTCGATTTCTGAGAATTTTAGTTTGCTGTTTATAATGCAGTACTTCGTGGATTTGATACATAATATAATATTAATTATGCGTAACAATATATGTAGTTGCTCCTTCTATTTCCTTTTGTTTAATTACGCCAAACCATGTTTTCAAGAAGGGTTGGTTTAATTTAAATATTTCACTTCTAAATCAATGACTGAAATCATGATAACAATCAAATGTAATACACAACACGGGGCCGTTCGTTGAATTATAATAAAAAAAATTTTAACGCCATTTACCTTCTTTACCTGACTGCGGAGAAGACCAAAGGGACGAAAGAGTTTGATATGTTTTCTCTAACATTTTTGAATTTGTGTTATAAACCAGTCGTCACAGAGTTGAATTCCGGAATTTTACTAAGAAACATTTTTGCGAAGGTTAAAAAGATATTTCAGAATTTGACCGCCGAATGCAGACTTCGTGTGAGGAGGAAAAGTCAGAATTTCCGTTTTGGTAATATTCCCGAATGACTTCTTGGTGATTGATCTATTAATTATTACAAAACAAATTGTATCTTAGATGTATTTCGAAGCTGAATAACATCTTTGGAAACTGAAAAAATATTAATTTAAAAGAGATGAAACTATTATCTGAATCAATAAATCTGATCAGAATAAAAGAAAATAAACATTTTTTTGTATCATAGAATGATTTTCATTTCATTTCGTTTTCAAGTGAAACTAGCAACACCTAAATTATTCAATTTACAGACTTTACATTCATAAAATATTTCCTCCAATGGTCAATCCTCTAGGAAAATTCGACACGTTATTATACTCGTATACATGCAACACGTATTTTTAGAATTCTTAAATAAAAGACCTTTACTGGAAACTATAATAATAGACAACTGTATTGATTATTATTTCATCAAAAGGGCAGGTTATTAACCACAAAAATTCCAATATGCTAAAATAGAAAATCGGAGTCAACCGTGAGGAGTAAATGAAATAAATAAAAAAAAGAAACGCTCACCCTTATCTACTAAAACAAGCAATTTTATTTGCAGACACGTGCTTCGTTCAGTTTTTTGCATTTTTTATTATATCCTTAAATATGCTGTCTGTGTAGCCGATTTAAATGTTCATCAGATTAAAAAGAAATTGATGAAAGTTTTCGAGTGACAACTTTCAGTAAACTTCTATTTTGGGAAAAATTATTCTAGGGTAAATAAATTTTTTTAATCAGGAGTCTCTCTTGCAGAGGTGGATAATTTTAATGATTTATGTATTACCTTTTCCTTCTATTCAATTATAAAAATCTCTTACATGACAATTATTATCTACATTCTACAAAAAAGTAATTTTAGAACTCCCAATTTTTTTTGAAGATTGTAGGTACAGACCAGCGGTAGTGCGACGTTCAAGAACGGTAGGCCTTACATTAACTATAATATTTAATGACAATTTCAGGACAATTTGACAGTAGATTCGGTGCCATGTTGAGCATAACACGAATTACAATGTTGCAGCTCGAATTGATAAAACTATGCAAAAACTGCATGCTGCATTTATATTAAATGTAGCCTCTAACGGTGAAAAGGTCCCCACCACCCCTACTAAAGACTTTACTATCGGAAAAGCAAGTTAAAGTTCAATCTTATTAATAGCGTAAGAAAAAACAAGATTCACGAAAATCAAAGTTTGTAAAAAGTGATAAAAAAGGGTATCTATTTAGATATTAGGTATTTATTCGCTAACATTCAAAAAAACTGAGAATATACATATGTACCCTTATCGACAAGTTTCTTTACTTTTGTATGTAACTGATAATGATATTGAATTAGTTAGTGACGCAAACTGGTTACGGGGGCGATTTATAGAGTTTAAGAAGGGATAATTAAATCTTAAATTAGAATCTAATGGAAAATTAACATACCGATTGTGACACAACAGGACATTTTCATCTTCACTAAAAATAAATTACCTTAACGAATGACCGTATATACCTACAGGTGTACAGAAAAATATTTTGAGACGTCAATTGGAAAAAATCTATTAATGCTTAGGTACGACTGAAATCAGGAAGAAAATAAACATGATGTGCAATCAATTTAAATATCGTACGGCGAGCAAGTTATTGCAATTTGAAATGGACTTTCGTCAAGGACGAATGATTTATAAATACGACTTTTATTATGATAAAAGTGCTTAAATATTCTTTGTTCATCGACAAAGTCAAAACAAAACAATTAGAAAAGTTGTGGTATCCAAACAGAAGGTACCTAATATGATTGATGAGATATTGATGGAACTGTAATCCTTAAAATGAATAATTATTAAAATTATTCAATATTTTTTGTCACTTATCGTTAGTAAAATTTCATCCAGTCTTTTACTCTATAAAACGCCATTTCTTTGGAACACATAACAACGAACTGGAATAATTTTGAAAGTTTGGAAACTTTATTTTACGGCGTACCTATGTAGAAAAATATAATATAAATGTAAAATGTAAAAATTGCGACAAGCAGTATATCTTGTTAGAGTTTTAATATAACAGAAAAATCTTGCGTAACTTCCAGCTGTTTAAATTTACATAATTAGAAACGTAAACAATTCCTCCCTTCTAGACCCTAACGAAAGTATAAAAATATAGAAAAATAAAGACAATCTAATTCAAATAGTGGTTCTATTCCAAACTTGGATCTGTTCAGGTTATTGTTGAATTAAAATTATAATCCAGATCCCACCCCCGGCATAGTTAATTCGAAGCATGCATTCAGGAAACTGAGCGCTAATTTTTGTACGTACTGAACCTCTTGGGTTTACCTTCGCTTATTTTTTGAAATTCTGTTTTATCGAAACTTACATAATATTATACAATTCTTTCTTCTCTGTTAAGTATTGAATGTTTACTCTTTGGTGCCTTAACATATAATTAGAGACCTCCCTGAAACCCTACCCTTAATAAGGACCCCCCTCCTTAATAATTTAAAAATTGCTTGTATTCGTTGGTATTTTTAACATGTCTTTGAAAGGTATTTTGACTATAGAATACGTTTTAGAATTTAGATTAATTTAGTTGGTAACTTCAGGATAACACTTCAGGTTCACAAATAAATTTATCAAGTTGTGCAAACTTTTTTAAGAACTTTAATAAGAAAAATTTAGAAACAGACCGTGGTTTTTTAATGTGTACAAAAATATTCCTTCTTACTAAAACATGCATGCCACCACGGATGTTGACGTGGTTTAGCATTGAATCATCTTAACCCTGAACTGTGTCATAGCCATAGCGACTTTTTCAAGATTATTCACAGCACCATAATGTCGTAATTTTATTACTGGCAGACAGTTGGACGACCATGCAATGTTTGCCAACAAAGTTTAACTTACGTTAGACAACACACAGGGCACTTGATTATTGTAATGTGTACACGTACTTTGTATTCATGTACTAGTTGGTCAGAGAACCTATGACAGTTTTTATAATCTCACTTCGCATAAAGAAAGAAAATGTACGACAAAAGATTTATAAAAATGTTTTCTAGTAAATAGTTAAATCTTTTAAACAAATAAAGCTGGTTACAGTTGAAAAAATAAAAACTTTCCTCAATTTTTAATTAGGGAAATTAAATAATAATTCTTTCTTTATAACACATTCTTCTACACAAATAATACTCTAAAAAGCTCAACTTGAAGGAAACCATTTCTAATAATAAAAAAGTCGTATTTCTGAAAGCTATTCGAAAATTATTTATTAAGCCTCCTGAGATCTCGTTAGAGCAAAGATACGATATTCACATTATCTTTAGATACGTATATTATATCTTTATGTGATTCTATATACGTAATACGCAGACTAATAGAAAAGCTTTTGGTTCCTTTGGTCACCTGCTTTCAATATTCATGTCGTTCCTGGATAATCATTAAGTAAGATATAGGTATGTAGAAAGGACCTTTATGTGATTACATTTTCCTTTCCTTTAACAACGAGATACAATCGAAACGAGAAGTGGAACATACGTTGATTGAATGATTATAGAATTACGAAAAAAGAAATAAATTTATGTGTCGCCTGATTCTGTTATTTGCCCGACCCGTTCTGAACCATTTCGAGTACTTTTCGAATTGACTTTACCAATGAATAAAATGTTTTCGAGACTGGTTGTTTTAAGGGATAAATAGATAACAAATGTCAAAAACTGAAAAAGCTTGACTTAATTTTTAGGAAGAAGAACTCATAATGTAGACGACGTAAGTCACATCCGCTTCTGCATTTGGTTCCGCGTTTTTACATCAGAAGCTTATCGAAACTTTTTAGACATAACGCATTTATCCGTCGAATGCGCCGGTATTGCGAGTATTTGCAAATATTTCTATAGAAATCTCAGTCTTGTAGTAGATTGCAGTATTAAATTATTGTTTATTATGTAAAACTTGTTATTATTAAATTTTGAGATAGGTATGAAGGACTACTTAGAGACGTATTAGAAGTAGAAGCAGAGGTCGACTTAGATTAGATTACTGTTCACAAATGGCTAGGAATGTTGGATATTATAATTTTAGGGAAATGCAGAAATCAGCTCAGAATAGGAAAGAGTTGAGGTGCGTGTCCAACAAGTCTTAAGACTGACGACGTTAAGGATAATGATGTAGATTGAATAATTTATTAGAAAGCAATTGACAAGTAGTTGTGCGGTTGAAAGAGTGGAGGTGCGTATCCAATAAGTCTTAGGACTGACGAACTTTAGGAAGATGATTAAATAATTTATTAGAAAGCAACTGACAAGTAATTGTTTGATTGAAAGAGTGCAGGTGCGTGTCCAAGTCTTAGGACTGACGACCTTGAAGATGGTGATGATTAAATAATTCATTAGAAAGCAATTGCTGAGTAGTTGTCCGATTCAACTTCTGTCATGACAGTTCCATTGCATCCTAATCCTAATCCTAATTTTCTAACTAATATTTTACATGAATGCGAATGTGAGTTTGTTTATTACTATTTTACGCTCTTGTTGGATTTATGGGCACAGCCTTGCTCCAAGCGTGGCCTAAAAACAGGGACGTAGTTAACTTTTATTTTTGCATGGTTCAAAGGTTGCCACACTGTTATAAGGAGATTTTAAGCTCAATATAACCCAAGACGTAAAAAGCTCCATAAAAATTACAATGTAACACAAATGATTTTTATTTTGTGCACATCTATTGCACAGTACCTTCGAATGATTTGAGTTTTATTCTCTTATCTTATAATAAAACCCGAAAAGTTATACCAAAAATTTCCACGTACCGTTCTTATTTTAACCCGACATTGATTATATGAAATCCTAAGACATTGTTTTACTTAATAGTGGATTAATATGCAATATTAATTTGAAATCATTTTTTCGATTTTTTATTTACCCACTACAAACTTGATCTATTAATTATTACAAAACAAATTGTATCTTAGATGTATTTCGAAGCTGAATAACATCTTTGGAAACTGAAAAAATATTAATTTAAAAGAGATGAAACTATTATCTGAATCAATAAATCTGATCAGAATAAAAGAAAATAAACATTTTTTTGTATCATAGAATGATTTTCATTTCATTTCGTTTTCAAGTGAAACTAGCAACACCTAAATTATTCAATTTACAGACTTTACATTCATAAAATATTTCCTCCAATGGTCAATCCTCTAGGAGAATTCGACACGTTATTATACTCGTATACATGCAACACGTATTTTTAGAATTCTTAAATAAAAGACCTTTACTGGAAACTATAATAATAGACAACTGTATTGATTATTATTTCATCAAAAGGGCAGGTTATTAACCACAAAAATTCCAATATGCTAAAATAGAAAATCGGAGTCAACCGTGAGGAGTAAATGAAATAAATAAAAAAAAGAAACGCTCACCCTTATCTACTAAAACAAGCAATTTTATTTGCAGACACGTGCTTCGTTCAGTTTTTTGNAATTTTTAATTAGGGAAATTAAATAATAATTCTTTCTTTATAACACATTCTTCTACACAAATAATACTCTAAAAAGCTCAACTTGAAGGAAACCATTTCTAATAATAAAAAAGTCGTATTTCTGAAAGCTATTCGAAAATTATTTATTAAGCCTCCTGAGATCTCGTTAGAGCAAAGATACGATATTCACATTATCTTTAGATACGTATATTATATCTTTATGTGATTCTATATACGTAATACGCAGACTAATAGAAAAGCTTTTGGTTCCTTTGGTCACCTGCTTTCAATATTCATGTCGTTCCTGGATAATCATTAAGTAAGATATAGGTATGTAGAAAGGACCTTTATGTGATTACATTTTCCTTTCCTTTAACAACGAGATACAATCGAAACGAGAAGTGGAACATACGTTGATTGAATGATTATAGAATTACGAAAAAAGAAATAAATTTATGTGTCGCCTGATTCTGTTATTTGCCCGACCCGTTCTGAACCATTTCGAGTACTTTTCGAATTGACTTTACCAATGAATAAAATGTTTTCGAGACTGGTTGTTTTAAGGGATAAATAGATAACAAATGTCAAAAACTGAAAAAGCTTGACTTAATTTTTAGGAAGAAGAACTCATAATGTAGACGACGTAAGTCACATCCGCTTCTGCATTTGGTTCCGCGTTTTTACATCAGAAGCTTATCGAAACTTTTTAGACATAACGCACTTATCCGTCGAATGCGCCGGTATTGCGAGTATTTGCAAATATTTCTATAGAAATCTCAGTCTTGTAGTAGATTGCAGTATTAAATTATTGTTTATTATGTATAACTTGTTATTATTAAATTTTGAGATAGGTATGAAGGACTACTTAGAGACGTATTAGAAGCAGAAGCAGAAGTAGACTTAGATTGGATTACTGTTCACAAATTGCTACGAATGTTAGATATTCTAGTTTTAGCGAAATGTAGAGATCAGCTTAGTATAGGAAAGAGTGGAGGGGCGTGTCCAACAAGTCTTAAAACTGGCGACGTTAAGGATAATGATGATGATTAAATAATTTATTAGAAAGCAATTGACAAGTAATTGTCCGGTTGAAAGAGTGGAGGTGCGTGTCCAATAAGTCTTAGAACTGACGACCTTTAGGATGATCAATAAATAATTTATTAGAAAGCAACTGACAAGTAATTGTCCTATTGAAAGAGTGGAGGTGCCTGCCCAAGTCTTAGGACTGACGACCTTAAAGATGGCGATGATGATTAAATAATTCATTAGAAAGCAATTGACAAGTAGTTGTCCGACTGAAAGAGTGGAAGTGCGTGTCCAATAAGTCTTAGGACTGACGACCTTTAGGATGATGATTACATAATTTACTAGAAAGCAATTGCCGAGTAGTTGTCCGATTCAACTTCTGTCATGACAGTTCCGTTGCATCCTAATCCTAATTTTCTAACTAATATTTTACATGAATGCGAATGTGAGTTTGTTTATTACTATTTTACGCTCTTGTTGGATTTATGGGCACAGCCTTGCTCCAAGCGTGGCCTAAAAACAGGGACGTAGTCAACTTTTATTTTTGCATGGTTCAAAGGTTGCCACACTGTTATAAGGAGATTTTAAGCTCAATATAACCCAAGACGTAAAAAGCTCCATAAAAATTACAATGTAACACAAATGATTTTTATTTTGTGCACATCTATTGCACAGTACCTTCGAAACAATATAGTATATAANACAACAACAACCACGACCAACCGACCTACAAGGTTAACGATCCGTCGAACTAATGTAACTATATACTGAATATACTATGATTAAACATACATATAATTTAGATATCTTTTAGAAGTGAGTTAGTTTAATATGAAATATTATTCTGAAAATTCATTTCTGAATTTTTTACCCACTACACGCTACCTCAAATTAATGAGGGAAAAATTGTTGCTGTTGTCACTCCCCCGCCGGGAATCGAACCCGGGACCTTTGGCTTTACGCACCAATGTTCTACCACTAAACCACGAGAGGTGACAACAACAAGCACGACCAACTGACCTACAAGGTTAACGATCCGTCGATATTAAGTAACTGACAATGTCATAGGATTTCATATATTAAATATATGTATATAAATAAGTTAATCTGAATCGACGGATCGTTAGCCTTGTAGGTCGGTTGGTCGTAGTTGCTGTTGTCACCTTTCGTAGTTTAGTGGTAGAACATTGGTGCGTAAAGCCAAACGTCCCGGGTTCGATTCCCGGTGGGGCTGTGACAACAGCAACAAAAATTTTCCCTCATTAACCTGAGGTAGTTTGTAGTGGGTAAATAAAAAATCGAAAAAGTGATTTCAAATTAATATTTCCGACATTGATTACTGTAAACGAAAAACATTTTGTTGTCTATTGTACGTATCGAGTAAATTTAGTTTTCCGTTTACGCCTATCAAGTATGTAATTAAATTAATCTTAAATTTATGTCATGAGAACGGTACGAATTAATTTCTCCGTCACTGATTATAATCTGATCGAGTAAACTGGCAGAGCGGAGTATTTCACAAACGATCCTTTTCCACCGATTATGTGATTTCCTGTCATGCGTGTGTGCGAACGTAAACGTGGATGTTGGAAGAGAAGAGCGGCTTTATTACTCGGCTTTAATTACAAACACAGATAAATTTTCGCTTTTAAGAGGGCAAAGCAGCAGTGACGCAAATCAAATGGGGTGTTGGAGTTGATAACGGAAATTCCTGACGATCACTTTTAATTTCGGAAATAATACCGACATCAACGCTATATTATGTAAAAGTGCTTTAGCTGTTAGCAAAATCATTTTCAAGTTCATTTGTTTGAAAATAAACTGTGCGAGAAAAACTTCACAGCAACAACTACAAAAGACATGTGTATTTATAGAGCGAAAAAGAAAAAAAAATTTAGTTACCGAATACCAACTTAACTATCTACATAAAACTCAATCAAGAAATAATTAATTCATCCAAATGTTCTTGAATGTTACAACAATCCAGTTTATTTTTTTGTTGTATATGTATAGGCATGCTTCCTAACCTTTTTAATATTGTTACCCTTGTAACCTATTAGGTAAACTGATTTTACCCTGACCTTAAAATGTTATCAATACAAACAATACAAGCAAAATTATATAACTAAACAATAAATTAAGTAAAAATAGTTAGTGTAATGGTTGGTATTATTTTGCATTTAGTTTCTTTATGTTAGCATTAATTTCGTTTAAAGCATATCCTAAGTCATGTTTCACATTTAGAAGGATTCTGGTTTTTGTCTTCAGTGTAACCACAGTTGAAAATCCACTCTCAGATTTATGGATGGTGGCAAAGGGTATTGCCATTTTTAAAGCTCTGTTAGGTACAGCAGGATATTAGGCACCAGCTTTTCGCCAAAATGTGCTAAGATCATAATTTTGAAATTCTACTCTGCAAGTAGTCTTCTGGCGTAGTGCAAGATATTCCACTTTGGCCGCCATATCTTCGTCTTTAATAATGTTATCATCCGTAGTAAATGGTTTTAATATCCAATAACTGGACTGACGATTATCCATATCCGGAAAATATTGCTTTGGTGAGATTATTGCTGCAGAACCACAGAATTTTCAAATGTGATCTTGTTTGGTTCAATATTTACTAATTGTGTATACAGTTGTATAAAATTCGACACATTTCTAATTTTATATTTTTACTATCTAGCTACGTATTTTAGTTCTTAAATATTAGGTTCTTTGTTACCCCCATAGAATAATTGATTTACCCCCGAGGGGGTAATTACCCCCAGTTTCGGAATCACTGTACTAAAGCGCTAATAAGACTTGAAAGGTAATTCCAATTTAATGTAATACTATTCCAACGATATACAGCAATCTCAAAAAAATAAAAACTGCAAAAAGCTGTGATCATATACGGATAGCGTTTTCCCTTTAAATGCATGTAATTTCCAAGTGGGATAATTTTATAATGAAAAATTGATTAGCAAAGCACACTTCCGGTTTCTATAAATTCACATTTGTGTAATTTCTTAATTGTTACTACAATTAATTCGATACACAATACACACACACACACACACACACACAAGCGTTATAAAATGAAAATACATAAATGGTGCTGACACACGAGGAAAATAACAATCAGTTTATTACGATTATAAAGGGGCAATTTATGAAAGGCATTGAATTTAGTTTTTTTCTTATAGAAGCAGCTGCACGTTGCTTACACAGGTGGCTGTGGTTAACAGAGTGGCAGAGCATTTTCAGGAAACGGGCATTTACGGAAAAAAAAAATTTCCCCATTGCTGTAAGCCAATATATTAAAGACGATAAAATAAATTTTCTCATAAAATAGCTATCTTTAAGTGCAGTTCTCCTTATTTAGTATGTAAACAAATTTTATTTAAATATTGACATTCAAATCAGAAACACAACTAAAAGAAGAAACCGCAGTTCCTGAGATCCACACTGACAATTTCCTTATATAAAACAGAGATGCACCGACTAGCTATTTTGTCAAGTATTCTTTTACTCCGATAATCATATTTATTTTGAGGAAATCAACCAATAATTACTGACTAGAGTATACCAAAATGTAGGTGATTCTTTAAACATTTATATGCCATAATATTAAGTAAAATCGGATAAATTTACAATTTTTTTATCTATTCTCTTTGTCTGTTTTAACAAAATAGTCCTCTGTCAAAGTTATAGTGGTCCCGTTATCCTTGTGTCCAGGGCCTTCAATAGGTTAAAAACGGCTCTGGGTACCGCATCTAAGGCCATCTCTAGTATAAAATAAATAAATATTTATTTTTTATATATTTTTTTCTAATTATAGGAGGTTGTTAAAAGTACCGCGGAAAAGTTTACGAATAACGAGGTATTAGAAAAAGTAGGAAAGACACTATAAAAGTTAATAAGAACTAGATCAGATAGGGTAACAGGAGACCTTCTCATATATTAAGGGCTCATTAAATACATATTAGAAGCTGAAAAAGGAATTAAGAGGGCCAAAAGTAAAGCTCAATTAGTTCGCTGTTCGTAAATAGTAGGACATGAAGGCTGTAGAGTGCTCTAATTTTGGAGAAATAAATTGGGCCAAAATAAGAAGAAGTGATAATTATGTCAATTTTACCCTGCATGCTTTCTACTTCTGACTATTTCAAGGTATCAAGCTATACTTCATTTCCTTTCTCTAGCGATGTTCCCGTTCCAATGTCCTGGATGCGCGCTGGCAAAATCGTAGGTAGGGAGAAAAAAGCTCATTATGCTCTCGACTCCTGTTCATTAAACAAATTTTTTAATACAGTACCTGCCAAAAGTTTTGTTCAATCATGAATAGTAGTGCGAGTCGAAAACAAGCGTTAAAGCCTTTAATATATCTTCAAATATAAATAAACAGCTAGTTGATATTTTCAGTAGTAAATGGTACCAATAACAGCACATTTGAGCAATGCAATTGTAGTGGATAAAATGGTCAATTTTTCCTTGCAGTACTGTACGCATTATACACTCCTCACCGGTTAAGAGTTCGGCCGAGCGTTGCCTCCTTTCTTTTCTGGCGTAGTGCTGTTCTTTTCTACTTTGCGACGGTCAAACTGAAGGCCACATCGCTACAGAAACTTAACGAAGTATATCAATTGCTATCACGCAAACAACTGTAAGTGAATGTAATGGATTAACCATGTACCCATATATCCCTTTATTAACTGACTATCAAATTAGCACGACTAGGAAATAAATGTTTTTATTTCACAATGAAATCTAAACTGTATCCTTAAAATAGACTTACCTACTATTTATTACTGAATAAACATAATTAACTGTTAACTAGATCTCCTTTAATAAATCGTAACATGATATTGGGATATTCAATCGTTTGCATGTACGATTGCTCTGGCTAATGCTTTATTAATTATTATCAGCTGTAAATTGAACTGAATGTTCTACTTTATTGTCTGACGTTACATACATTACAGAATATTATTTATCCAGCTATTTATGGGATTACAATTTCAGACATTTACAAGAGCATCTATTATTATTTTCTGTCTAATTGAGGCTAATGACTTGAAAACAAAAATGAAAACTACTTATAAGGAATATTCATAAAATAATAGTTGGTTAACATACCTTGGTAAAGTAACGTTAACGTAAATAAAATGAAAATTCATTTTTGTTTCCTTTTTTATGGTTATTTCTTCAACATCAACGGCTATATTTAATGTTTGACATTTTTCTTTTGAAATTTATTTTATGGTACGTGTCCATTTGTCTCATCTCTGAGTTAATAAGATGTAATTTTAAAAAATATTAAACGTTTTCGTACATTTAGGTTTGTAATGTATTTCGTAGTTAAATTTTTATAGGTACCAACAACTGAAATGTATTTAATTTTTGGGAATATTATTTAGTTTTGATAAAGCCTCCCAAATTGAACCAAAAGGTCGGTGGAGAGTTATTTAGTTTTGTCGTTTTCCGTATTTTCTTAATAAACATTTAGGTTCGCATCTCTGAAAAACTTGCTATATAATAATGTCTTCTTTCTAAACTTAAAACTCCTTGTACTTCTCTGAGATATTTGATTTTCTTGTAACTTGCTTTTTTGACTTATTGATTATTTCCATGACTTCGAACTAGACGTGGGTTAAGGTCTATATATTGATTTGAAAATATCTATTTCCGTTTGGTTTTCATGGACACTTCTCTTTTCCTAATAATATTTCTATTTACGGCATCGGAGACTTTTCCACTTACTGATATTCTTGCGTTAATTATAGCTTTAATTCTTCACTAAGTTGTACAATCTATTTACACAGTTTTTTAAATTATCTGAGTCGTTCTAACAATATTTTACTTTACAAGAAACTCACTATAAATAAGTTTTGGTTTTGGTATTGTTTATTTAATTTTGGTGTTGGTAATGCGACAATAACTAAATTTTGTCTTTGTAAACGTACAAGACCAAGACAAGGCAAGCCAAAACCTCAAAACCCAGACTATTATTCCCAGTAAGTAAGGGTATTCTGTAATCTTCACCATGATTTTTTTTTTAACGTCAATAAAAGGTAATTTACTGTAATTAATTGCAAATTAAGTCATTATTCGGCGTTTATCAGGTGTTATAAGGCTAAATACCTATTGCCTTCTAAAAACATTTATTAGAGGTATAATGGTGTTTCTCAGTGTAGCGCAACGAATGTAATGCGAACAAATAATACGGTATATACAAAAAAAAAACAAAAACAATTCTATTGTGCGGGACCGTTCCAGTGTGAGCGAAAACAATACCTTTTACAATATATTCCCTGTACACGTTCGATATGCGTATGTCTGTAGTAGAAAGCTTTAAGTTTATTCAAAATAGCGACCTACTGTTGTTTTTCTAATTGAATTATAGGTAGCTACTTACTTTTATTATTAAAAAAAAAGTAGGACCAAAAAGACTATGGTCTTAACCTAATATTTTTAGAAATGCACTGTATGCTAAATGAATCTTATTAGATTAATAGTTTTTTTATAGATTTGGGATACGGATCTCTTAAAAAATGTTGTCCCCAGAATCCTATGTATAAATATGAATAGTATAAGAAATTATCGATTTAATAATTATCAACTAATTAGAAAAAGGCATCTCTTGTCTAAATTTACCGGCACCTCCACCAAAAATTTACAAATCCATCAATATCAATATTAATATGTAGTTAAATCTTTTCAAACAAATCTCACAGGTTTTTAGCTGCAGAGGTTATTTTTAAAGATATGAGAGTTAAAACGATTATCGTCAGCAATAGACTCCATGTAGGGTCAGCAAAGGTGTTGAGTTCCGACGTCTCGTCAGAATATCTACATAAATCCATAAACTTAAAAACAAGATTATTAAAATTCACTCCGTTAAAAGCCTTTTTTTCACCGTTCACTCTTAACTTGATTAGAAAAATTTTTTTCGTCATTTCAGCGTAAATGTATATTCGACAGGGTTACTTTAATACTTTAATTATCAACATCATAAGGTCATTAGTCCTAAAACTGGTTGGACACGTACCTCCACTCTTTCCTATCCTGAGCTAAACTTCGCATTTCCCTAAAACTAGAACAGCCCACATCCTTAACTATTTGCGAAGAGTAATCTAATCTAGGTCTACCTCTACCCCTCCTAACTCCTGTTTCTGCCTCT
>NW_020439087.1:363758-365084 GCF_000699045.2 Agrilus planipennis
CGCATCGCTCACTCAAGTAGGAGAGAGACAGATGTCGAACGCTGCCGAACGCGGAGGCCGATTGTGCCTCTTTGTCGCTCGTTCCGCGCTCTCGCTTGCACTTCAAGCCTTAAATGGAACGCCTCACAGCGAGGTAACGCCGCATGTGTCATGTTTTTCCGTGCGTGCAGCCGGCTCCATCGAATTATAAGACGTTGTCACGTCAAAAAACGTCAAGTGTGGGGGAAATTTATACACCGAGGGTCCCTTATTGATACTACAAGCTTAAAGATTATGAATTGCTCTAGAAGTTAATTTTTTATGACGATGTATGAGGTCCGATCGGACGGGACTTGAACCTTGACGAAACCCTGGTACAAACTAGAGTGGGTGGATCGGCTTGCGAGTTTCGATGATTTAGGGACTTGTCTAAATTTACCGGCACCTCCACCAAAAATTTACAAATCNGTACTGTTTTGTCAATACCGCTTCCATTTTATTTAAAGTTATCTCTAACTCCTCCTTGCTAGATGCTAATACTGCTATATCATCTGCAAATCTAAGCATACTAATCTTTTGCCCCTGTATATTTATCTTTATACAAACTAAGTATACTTTAATAAGTTTTATTTTATTTCTCAGCTAGAGTTTTCGACCTTGCTATTCCTTAAAACAAAATTAGACCACAACACTTGCACAATTCAACATAATTCATTTCTCATTTTTTTTCAGAAATAGGGACTAATAAATAGCCGGGCATGAAATTCTGTTCTTGGTCAAAGTTTGAATTTAGCGCGCAAAAGCCTGTATAATACGACGTTGTAGTTGGTATTCATCAGAGGGAAATCCACTTCAATTTATTTCTGCTATCTGGCATCGTTCGGTTTCGTTTTTCGTGATGTAACGTAGCATTCCGCACGTTACCAGCTGTGCACTGACAAATGAAACAATTTCATACATCTTTTTATTGTAAACATGGCGAACGGAGTTAAAGAAACACTAACTAAAAGCAAAATACTTGCCAAAATTAGAAAAAGTAAAGCAGAAGGATTGCCACAACAGTTCGAAAATGTAATACGTAGGTATATATTTTAAGAAAAACATTCGCTGCAGAACACTGTCATCCAATTTAATTTTGTACGAATATATTGATTACAAAAAAAGAAATAACAAAAAAAATCGGTTGTCTGTAAAGTCGGTTTACTGACGATAGTTGAACGTGACAACGTCATAAGAAAATACTGACGGAATGGTTTCATTTTTCAAAAGAAAATTTTAATTTTATTTGTTTGATAGATATTTTGTATGGATATAGAGAAGGAGGTAAATGGAAATGTATTATTGTAT
>NW_020439087.1:368004-380302 GCF_000699045.2 Agrilus planipennis
TGTTCTAGTTTTAGGGAAATGCGAAGTTTAGCTCAGGATAGGAAAGAGTGGAGGTACGTGTCCAACCAGTCTTAGGACTGATGACCTTGTGATGATGATGATGATGTATGAGGTAAACGTAGTTTTCAGCAACCGGCTAAAGATAATCTTAGTTGAGGCTAAAACGGCCTGAGGTAGAGGGGTTTTAGTCGGGAAGCCCGAGGACACTTTGCTAGGGAATCCGACGCTAGTTATCCGTGTCTAAAATCAGCATTGCTTTCAAAATTGCCCAGACACAATTGAAAATAGCGAAATATGCGTGATGGCAACTCTAATAAATTTGGGTGTTCATGACTTTTCTTTGTTTGGGAGATATTCCTGTAATAAGAAATCCAATAAACGATTGTAAAGAATATACATAAGAAAGCCATGTGTATATGTACATGCCTACGGGAGTTACGCAGCATATTATAGAAAAAAAGAAAAAGAAAGCATAACCTTCTAAAGAAAATCGACGACTCCTTTATAATAATTGAAATTGGAGACATAGAGTAAACTCTATTTCCTTGCGATGTTTCTTATCGTAATAGGCATATAAAAGTAACATTTGTTGGAAAATTTATCATCAAGTCTCCTTTTCGGTCTTTTTTTACCTAATACGCCATTCAAACAATTTTATTACTACGATGTAAAAGTCCAACCAACCAGAGAGCGAGTAGACGTGGTAATCTGCAGTAGAACTTCTCCGTTCCTTCTTATCTGTGTTTCAACCATAAGGAGTATCGGGTTACTCCGGCTTCAAGTTACAAGAAGTTAATTCTCATCACGATAAACCTTCATAAAACCAAGCCTGTGAATGGATTTCACTTGAAATCAAAGATACGCAAAGGGAACTTGCGAGTTCACCTTTAATTATTCACCATTAATAATAACAAACAATGTGCTCGTACTTACCAACAGTTTTGTTCAAGAAGCAATTAATAAATCAGTTGGCATTCTTATAAATAACTCCGACGTTTAATTAAATCTAAATATAAATAGAAACACACTGGTCCTCCTCGTTTTAACAATCAAGAGTAGAAGGTGTGACAAGAAATACAGATAAAGGTGCGTTTAGACTAAACGAATGCTCGTCATTAGTTTCGATGTTCGACGAGGATTTACGTTAGTCGCTAATTATTGTTCGCCTCTATTTAAGTTCTGTTCATTTTTAAAAAATTCTGAGAATCAACGTAAAGACAATAAAACAATTCACTTGAAACCAGTAGAAATAATTCTGAGAACGTAAATTAAAATTAACAATAATCATATAAATACACTTTAAAAGCAGAAATCTTTTACTTCGTAATTTTAAAAGTTAGGGTACGGAACTAAAAAACACTTACTTCAATGAATTCATTTGACTACATGTATGGCTTTTTAATTAATTATTTCGCTGGAGTCATTCCAAATATATGATTTGTATTCATGACAACGTTAAAAGGTAATGCCCACCTGAAGTGGCAAACTTTTAATCAACCTGTTACTTCAAAAACACGTGTAATTAGTAGCCGTTAGGTACGAACTGAATGGAAACAATGGCTTGTTCTAGGGACAATAACATGTCTACGGCAAATCGGAACCTTAACATTCAGAGCAGGAATAGGTTGTAATAGTATTCACCTATTCACTATTGAAGTGTTGAATCCTGATTAGTTTTACCATTCAAACAAACCAAACTAACTAACCAAACAATACAAATAAGCATTCGAACAGGTGTTTGTATTGTATGCAAAACTTTTTAATAAGTTTTTCCTTATCTTTAAAGGTAAATTTAGCTAAATTTAGTTATTATTGTATTAATGAAGTGTAATCTTTGACCATCTGAATAATCGCAGTCCTACCAATGTTTTTTAATCAAACTTTTAAAGTATAATAGATTTAGATCGACTTTGACCAAAGGAATTACGTACCAATATCTAGATTGGCCGCCAGTAATTGGAATTCCTTTGACCGAAACTGTCTTTATAAATCTACCCTGAAAGATTGGTGGCAAAGCAAATTATCTTATAAGCTGCCAGTTAAGTTTAGTATGCATTTTTAGTGCAAATTAGTGGGTAGAGAAATAAGTCATTCTGATTTTTACCCTTTACATACCGTACATGTTGTACGAATTACCTAATGTACGCATGACAGAGAAAATGTAGACCATCTAGGTAATCTTCAGTAGAAACAACCACTTTTATACGAAGCAAGGACACTAAAAAAATACCCCACAATGTGTAGATGCTCCGTGGAATACCAAATATGTCGTTTCGAATTACGAAAGGCAATATTTCAACATTATTTTTTGGTAGACAATAATTCCTTTCAGATTACGTTGTAAGCTAGATAACTCGTCGTACGAATTTCATGAATATTTTGAGGAAAGTTTCCAAAGAAGCTGCGAAATGAAATAGAAAACCGTTGTGGCATGTTAATGATACAGAAACTTGTTTACAAGTGAGAAACAAAACTCAACAGATACTTTTCCAAACCTAAAATTTACTTCATTAATTATGTTTCCTTTTACTTTTTATAGCATATAAAGTAAAATATAAAGGTAAAGAAAACCAATTTTTCAGTAGGTACCTAAAAGATTTTACGACGGTAACATCAATAATATACCCCCAAACTAATTTGCGTTCCAAATTTTGCCTATTTGCAAATCGAATCGAAAGATGTTCTTCGTTTAGGGTGTAGGTAGGCATATTTCAATGGTGTTTCCACATTAATATTTTTCTAAACATGAATGAAGCTATACTGAAAGCTCGCCGGACACTGAAAGCAACAAAATTTTGTTATAATTATATATTCGTACATTTAGATTTGTAATATATTTCGTATTTAAATTTTTAAAGGCACCATCAACTGAAATGTATTTCATTTTTTGGAATATTATTTAGTTTTGATAAAGCCTCCCAAATTGGGCCAAAACGTCGGTGTTAGTTCTCCAAGTGAATATAAACCTTCTAACCTCGATTCTTTGCTTAATTGCATTATACAAAGGGGAAGAAATGGAGAGTTATTTATATAGTTTTGTCATTTTCCGTATTTTCTTAATAAACATTTAGGTTCGCATCTCTGAAAAACTTGCTATATAATAATGTCTTCTTTCTAAACTTAAAGCTCCTTGTACTTCTCTGAGATATTTGATTTTCTTGTAACTTGCTTTTTTGACTTATTGATTATTTCCATGACTTCGAACTAGACGTGGGTTAAGGTCTATATATTGATTTGAAAATATCTATTTCCGTTTGGTTTTCATGGACACTTCTCTTTTCCTAATAATATTTCTATTTACGGCATCGGAGACTTTTCCACTTACTGATATTCTTGCGTTAATTATAGCTTTAATTCTTCACTAAGTTGTACAATCTATTTACACAGTTTTTTAAATTATCTGAGTCGTTCTAACGGCCAGAGAACGAGCATTCGCGCTCGTTTAGTCTAAACCCAACTTAATTTGCCTCATAGACTGGTTTAATTTATTTATTCTGTTTCCTGTAAAACACTTCTTTATGAGCTTCAGAGTTGACAATGGTCGTTTCAATAGGGGTAGTGGTTATAAATAAAAAAGGTAGTAAAGTATTCACACTGTGAATTTATTACGTTAGTTTACAAACAATGTAGCCTCTCGTTGTTAAATTGATTAAGTCTATTCAGCTGCTGATTCGACTCGAGAAACTCGCTCATCATCATAAACGTAGGATGCTGGTATTGCATGGCTGAAGAAGACGTTATAAATTCGCAAATGATTTAAAACGTGAAATGCATGCCTACATGCATTTTCAATTAATCGCATCCGATGTAAGTGAAAAATTTAACAAGTGCGTCGAAATTACCCTTGCGAAAGTCCTTGTGACTACGAACGTAAGTAAGGATTAAAATTTTTGGGATACTAACTTATCCATTTGGCCTTTAGGTTGGATTCTTTTCCGCAAAGAATAACTACTATTTGCACGAAAATGCGTGGGTGAAACGGAATTGCATGCAAGCTTTATAATTTTACGTACCTACGTCAACATTTTGTCAAAACAATGCGAGACAAATTACTGGATTTATAGTTAAGGCAATCGGTCGCCAGTACATAAGAAATGAGAATTACTGTCATCGTTTATCAACGTTGCTTTGCTGCAATAATTGTGTCGAGGACGTTGCTTTTACATTTCCATTATGCACTTCTGTGAATACGTAAATGGACGTTAAACATTTACACTCGCTGTACACTTTTCATTTATGTATCTATTGAAATTTCTACACAACTTCTCTTCTAAATAGGAGACTTCACACTTACAAATTGCTTTGTCGCTTCCCTCATTCTACAGAAGACTACAAAATACCTTTTACCGAAAACACACAATTTACTCAAAATAAGATATCCTTTTATGTTTTTACAAAATGATTACTGATGATTTGCTCCTTTTTCATTATTTTTTTATTGTATTTTCTATTAATGTGACATTAAAATCTCTATCGTCTCAAATATATTCTTCTTAGGGTCCCTATATATATAATAACACACCCAAACGAATTTTTGGTAGAGCTAGAATTCTATTACTCTCAACTTGTTGACAACTTGCATTGTCTGAGGAAGACCCTGTGAAATTTTGTCAGATTTGACCTTAGAAAGAAAAGGCACTGGGGAGAGTATGAAGGGTGGTCTAACACGATGTACCGTATTTCGAAAATAAAACTTCCATAGACAAGTCAGAATGGGCTCGTTATCTTGGTGAAGTTTTTAAGACTAGCTTTTTCACAAATCATGTATTCATCTCCTTACTCATTTAGGAAGGCAACCAAACCAAGCTTCTGTAGCAGGTTTGAGTGAACTAATTGGTCCATTTGCATTATTCCAACAAGACACTACTGCAAAGACATGAACAGGCTATTGCTTTTACTACAGCCATAATAAATCACGGAGTTCAAGGTGTAGCCCTTAATTTTTGACGGTGGTAGCACGAGTCTAGTTATTTCATTGCCACACCTCGTATATATGTAAATGAATATAAGAAAACGTCGATCAATCTATGTGTTATTATTATTATACAACATGAGAATCCAGTACGAATGATTGCAAGCAAAAATTGTCACTAGCTTTGGCAAGATTTTAACCGGTGTAAAAAACAATTTGGAAGGACTAATCAACATAATCAAAACTAAGGTGGAGATACAATGTTAACGTCAGAACCGGATTCATCTCTGAATGCGTATTCATATTTTACATACATATATTAGGTATATTGCTTGAAAACATTTTCATTTTTCTTTCATGTTCTACTTTCTCAGAATGCAGTATTTGGCAAAGTGTTCCTGATGGTGAAATGTTCTGTATATAGTTTTAAAATACCAGCGATCAGTTATCACCTGGTAAGCCTTTGAAGATTGTTATAAAATTGATATAAATAGCCCAAAAATCCAAATACTAGCAAGTCTTTAAATCGTAAGATATGTTGGGTGCAAAACATGGACAGTGGGCGCTGCGGAAAAGAAAAGGTTAGAAGAGTTCGAAATGTGGTGTTACAAACGAATGATGAGGATACCGTGGATAGAGGTTAGAAATGAAGACGTATTAGAAAGAATAGGAGAACAGAGGACTCTATAGAAGTCAATAAGAAATAGGCGAGATAGGTTGGTAGGCCACCTTCTCAGGCATGAAGGTCTAGTCAGGGACATATTAGAGGCAGAAAGGGGAGTTAGGAGAGGTATAGACCAAGATCAGATTACTGTTAGCAAATGGTTGAGGATGAGGATTGTTATAATTTTAGGAAAATGCGAAGATTAGCTCAGAATGGGAAACAGGTTGGACGCAATAACCAAAACCGACCACTAGCCAAAATTGATTGAAGTATTTTCTCACATCTTGTGTGAGCATGTTTTATACATATACCATTTACTCACAATACAGCACGAAAGCATACGACTTTTTTAGCTCAAGTTTATCCGAATTTTTAACAAATAACAGAAAATCATCTCGTGTTTTCACATCGTGGAAATTGAAACAAAATCCACAATTCATTCTGAGTATGTACATAAAATTTACACAAACGTGATTCAAAAAAATGGCGAATTTCACAACATGAATGAGTTAACATTTCGGTGAGAAGCCGATAGCGACAATTGTTAATTCGTAGAAATTGTAATTCCATCTCATGCAGCAAGGTAAGCATTTAAATTAGCAATGATCAAAGAATATGTTGCACAGAACAAGGATATTGATTTGAAAATATCTATTTTCGTTTGGTTTTCATGGACACTTCTCTTTTCCTAATAATATTTCTACTTACGGCATCGGAGACTTTTCCACTTACAGATATTCTTGCGTTAATTATAGCTTTAATTCTTCACTAAGTTGTATAACCTATTTACACAGTTATTTAAATTATCTGAGTCGTTCTAACGGCCAGAGAACGAGCATTCGCGCTCGTTTAGTCTAAACCCAACTTAATTTGCCTCATAGACTGGTTTAATTTATTTATTCTGTTTCCTGTAAAACACTTCTTTATGAGCTTCAGAGTTGACAATGGTCGTTTCAANCAATTGTTAATTCGTAGAAATTGTAATTCCATCTCATGCAGCAAGGTAAGCATTTAAATTAGCAATGATCAAAGAATATGTTGCACAGAACAAGGGATTAATAAATCATACTGCTATTTTTCCTGGACTACTAATTAATTTTTTATACCTAGGTCCGTGTTACGTTCAAAGCATTAAATAAATAAAAGTACAGCAATTGTAAAATGCAGTGTAGTCGCACCTTAATATGACCTAGACGATGTCGCCCACGTGCGAACAAGTTTATTCCATGAATGCTGGAGACATTTCAGAAGTTGAAATGCAATTGCATTTCCAACTGACATTAATCAACTGTTGCACGAAAATTTTGCGAAAAAGCGTGGGCCGCTGAAAAAACCATATGTAGTTTTTTGATAACTTCGACTATCGCACAGGATTTATAAAAAGGCTAACGCATAAATATTTATTTCTAAAATATAACACCTAACGAATTTTCTGGTATCTATTTTATTTATTTAACTAGACACCTAAACTTCTTATTTATATTGCACTGTATTTACATTACAGATTATTTATTTATCACTATATCTTTGTATAACTAGTTGGTATTCGTCTGCAATTCGCACTGTTTATGTGTATCACTAATCAACTGTCCCTAGCTAATTGATTAGCTGTCATACCGAGGCCTTTTTATATTGTCATAAAATGCTCTTCATTTTTCTCGAGAATTCTTTTGTTAAGCGAAAAATATGTGTCACACAAATAAAACCCTATATTTATTACCCTCCGCGTCTTTAGTACAGAACATACCGACCATCGATTGGCCCCTGTTTATGGGCATACTCAAGAGCCGCTGAGAATCGATGCAATTATTACCACATACATGCTCGTACGTAACAATATTACTTTGCTAAAACGGTCAATTATGTCTAGCATTAGGTACTCCTGTCAAACAAACATTTTCTTCACGTTCAGAAGCATTTTTTCTTGTTGAGTGAGGTGTAGGAAGTTTCGTTTGAATACCGTAGTTGTTGATTTTATAGATAAAAGAAAAATGTACATATTTTCTCAGGCGTTACAATCAATTTTTGTAAAATACTTTTTTTTTATTTTTTGGTATTGCAAATATAATTTTCATTAACGTTTTACCTAATCCGGACAATAGAGTATTATATGGGTCTACTGTTTTAACTTCTATTTAGAATCACTAAAACCATACTTTATTGAAAATATCAGCCGAAGTTTCAACAATGCTGGGTATTAAGAGATCAAAGCGTTTTTAATTAAAGCTTTAGAAAATCCTTTGCGATCCATCCTATGAATACAAATCAATTAAATGTAATTACGTTTCCCTAGAATTTCCGTTCATGCATTAGCAACTTGGTTTTAATCCACTATCGTTTGTTTAAAATTGTTTTTACACTACTGAATATTAAACAAACATAAAAAAAAATTAAGCAAATTAAGAAGACTGTTGTCGAACGTATTTTTTAAAATTAAGTTTGTTATAAAATACAAAAGTAAATTTTAGTTAATAGTATTCCGCATTAAAATTGGGAAATAACGTTTATTGGAATCACCTCAACATGTATATGTCTTTGGGCCGCATAAAATTGCTTTGGACTACATATTTTCAATGAAAAATTCTTCAATTCTAATTGTATGTGTATACACATTATCAAAAATGTTTCCCGAATGCCCCACCAAAGAATCAACAAAAGATATACTACTTACTATATTAGTAGCTTTGTAGTAGTAGACACACGAATGATCTTATAAGGGTTTCGTTTTTCATTCGGACGTAGGAATCCTAACCCGAGAACCAACTTAACATTGTACTTGACAAAAAAACATTTTCTTCAGTACATTCAAACTGCAAATGTAAAAGTGTACGTACAATATTGTTTTGTTGAAAGATTTACCACTTTATGTTCAGACCATGGACTTGTTATTGATTATCTCGTAATCTATAATTAAAGAACAATTTTCTGTATTTTTTCAAAATTGTAGAATTAGTAGTTTCAGAGAAAAGAAGAGTTCCGTTCTTCATGCGGACGTACGGAATCCTAAAAAACAATAAACTTCAGCTTTTATAGGTGCAGTCTCGACGGACAATTTTTAGTAAGGAAAATACAGAAATAATGTTTCAGCAAACAGGAAACAGGAAACTCCTGAATTCCGTAAGTGCTTTTGATAGTTCTTTTTATTGGAGCCGTTCTTAGCATGAACAAATGGAATACCAAGTTATTTAATCAAGCACATTAAGGGGGTCCAGGCAACACGACTCGAAACGTTCGGGTGAATTGCCATCACGTTATTTTAAAAATAAAATAGCGTGATTAATTAACATTTCATATTTATCAATTGATACTAACATGACAGTTCAAAACCAAGGCTCTTTTCGACTGTACCCAGAGCTATAACCTGTGCGTCGATATTAAACACAGTGAAAACGATAGAAAAAAGAAAGAGGACGTACATAGGATTTGTAGATTTAGAAAAAGCTTTTGACAATGTTAAATATACTTAAAAATGTAGGGATGTTATAAAGATAGAAGAGTGACATGAACATCATTAAAGATAGTACAATTGTAGGGATAGATATACTATGCATAGATTTGTAGATGATATAGAAGTATTAGCATCTAGCAAGGAGGAGTTAGAAATAGCTTTAAATAAAATGGAAGCGGTATTGATAAAACAGTACTGTATGAAAAGAAATAAAAGTAAAACAAAAATATAAATAAAAGAGACGAAAAATTAGAAGAAGTGCCCGATTTTAGGTATCTAGGAAGTCAAAGTCAAGACGGAAGGAGTAGTAGGCATATAAAGCAGAAGATAGCGCAGGGTCGAGTCACCTTCAATAAAAAGGACTGACGTCCTTATGATGAGGATGATGATGATGATATAAAAAATGTCGTTAAGTTCGCCGCAAAAATTTATTACTAAAAATGGTGTAAGAGGAGTCACCATAAAGATTCGTGTCAAATGCCTTTTAAAAAGAAGAATATTTTAATTTTAACTCTGATAAAAGCCTTTTTTTCAGCGTTGTCAATAAAAATGTTCAGTATATAATTTATCGTCATTTCACCTCTACATGAATTTCGGTCAAAACCATTTTCGCAGTTTTCAACAATCGGATATTGTAATTTTTGGAGGAAAAATCCGATCGTTACAGTTATAAATTCGCTACAAAGGAATTTCAAGGATTCCAGACGAACAAATACAGGTGAGGTTGATGCTGTCAATCGCAGACATGAAAATATGTGTTTTTGTGTAAGTGTATGCATACGTAACATACAACCATACGGGCATCGTAGGAACTCACGTAATGGATTCTATTTTCGAAATCTTCGGTCTTAAACTTGAACGTGAAAACGAATCAGTTGAGTACATATGTAGAAATGCCCAGGAGTATGAAGCTAAAAATATTTACAATACTTTACAGAAAATTGCGAATATAAAATATCCGTAAACAAAGAAGAAACGGAAGGTTCAACAAAATGAAATACGAAAGCGCTCCAAATGTTCTGCAAATATAAAATACTGTATGTTTCAAAACATCAGCTACTGGCCATAAACAAATAACTTTAGGAGCTAAAGTCAAGTTCCTTATAGTTAAATAAAATGGAATTTCCAACTAGGAACACTATAATAATACGTACAGAAAATGCGAAAATTATGGGTTAATTTAGAAACCAAGTGCGCAATTAAACAGAGCTACGATTCAAAATACATATATAAGAATTGTACCAATTTATCAAGATGTACTTCATGTATTCATGGTTTGCGAGTACAGTGATACCTCGAGATACGAGTTTAATTCGTTCCGTAACCTTGCTCGTATATCAATTTGCACGTATCTCAAAGCAATTTTCCCCACTGAAATTAATTGAAATGCCATTAATCCGTTCCAGTCCCAAAAATGTTACCCATAATTGTTTTTGTTACGTGTTTTTGAATAGGACACATTCCCAAGATCTATTTTATTTCACTTGTAGAGATAACCTCCTCCAACTCTGGCTCTTCCTCGAAACCAATTTCTTGCAGAACCCCCGAATGCTGCTGCGACTGTAACTCTTGTAATTCCTCGGTCGTTAGTTCGTGAGAGTGCTCCTCGACTAGCTCGTTCATCCATCACCAGGCCCATGGATTTTCCTAGAGATAGTCCAGTGGCACTTCGGGTTCGAATTCTTCGAAAGTCTTTTCGGCTACAGACCCAGGCTACAGCCTCTTCCATGCAGATGTCAGGGTCTTCGTTGTAACGAGGACCCTGACTGATCTGGACCTCCTCAGTCAGGCTAGATCAATAGTTCTGAGGCATATCGCGATGTTAATGTGGCCCTTCCAGTACTCTCGAAGGGTGATATTTGTGTTCTCTGTCACCTCAAAGCAGCGTCAGAACAGGTGCTTAGTGTACAGCTTTTTAAAATTAGAAATCACCTGCTGATCCATGGGCTGTAGGATAGGTGTGGTATTAGGTGGTAGATAGAGAACCTTTATAAACTTGAACTCTTCGAGGATGTCATCTTTGAAGTTCGGTGGGTGAACAAGAGCATTGTCCTCGCATCACAAATGTCGCTAGTATTTCAAAACAAAACTTTTTTTTTAGTTTGCTTACGAAAAAATTGCAGTGAAAAATCTTAAATAGCCGATGCCTGCGTTAGGTTAGAAAATAAACAATTACACGTACTAATTTTGAAATTATGCACCTTCTACGTGAATTACCCCGAAACGCCACTGACATTAACCATTCATTATCTTATTTTCTAGTCTATTTAACGATAAGATTAAACGGACAGACGCTGTGTGTGCATGAATATAATATGTACCCATTAGTTAGAAGCATTTATTATTTTATATCAGTTAAAAGCCTTTATGGTGGTTGCTACGTATACAAAAAATTTGTTAGGGTTCCTTCTTTAACATCATCTGCTTTAAATCGTTGACACCATACAATATTTTGAACACGACGCAACCATCAGCCAAAATAACAAGCATGTGCTTGGCTTAATCGAATAACTACTTGCACATTAACTGTGGTTATGAGAAAAAATAAACAACTTACTAAAAATATTGTCGGTTATTACACTCGAGTATGGCAAGGACAACGTTATTAAATTAAATAAAATTCACAAAGTCAAATTCTCAAATTGATAGGAATTTGGGTTTCAAAGCCTCTGGATGTCTGGACATTATCAATATGTTTATAGTAGAATCTACTCATTACTTTTCATTATTTTGAAATGAGTACTAGACTTAAAACTTCTAAATTAGATACAAGAAGTCGGATATATAACAGCCTTTAAGGAGAAAAAAATTTATTAGATATTAACTGTTTTATTATGTTTAATGATAATATAAGATCGTACTTAACGTTTAGTTACCAAACTGCGTTTAGATATTTTTACTTCTCTGCAGGAGCTATTAGTATTTTTATCTGCATATACAGTGGAATTCGTTTATTATGACTCCGTCTAAATTGACCAACCGCTTAATATGAAGTAACTGCAGTGTTAAGTTTGGTTTTCATATTAAATTCTCTTTAGGAAATTTTGGATATAATGATATATCGTTTATAAAATGACATATCGTTTATTATGACTGAAACCATATCCGGTTATAGTGGCCCAAATGATTAATAATTACATTTTCGCTCATTTTTCTGACCCTTCCTATGTATATTGATATCACAATTCATCGTTCTTTTTCTTTTTCTGTTAATAAATATATACAATTTGTAGTTTTCTCTAACTAAATAACTAACCAAAATGGAAAGTTGTTT